>NW_023253373.1:1442-2229 GCF_002007445.2 Ailuropoda melanoleuca | reverse complement strand
CTGTGTGGTGTCTCATTGACCACTATGGGGCACTCTCGTCAGGCTTCCGTGACAACTTTCCCTCATGTTTTTCTATTCACGAAGGGTGATGATTGTGCTAAGACGGTCCCTGTACGGTGTTGTTTCTGACGAACTTGTTTTGGGCCTTTTCTTTCCATTGCCGCCAGCAGTTATGACAGGATTTCCCCAGGGAGCAAACATTTCATTGGAAGCGGTTTTGGCCGAAATGTCTTCCTCATTGCTGGGTTCGTCGTGTTTCACTCACGGTACCAAAGCACCTTGATTCCTGTTCCACCTTCCATAAGGCCGTCATGACTTCAAGGGCTTTCCCCTCACACTTTGTTTCTTGGTTCTAAGGGCTGGATCCTCCCCAGGCCCCTACACCCAATGTGGAATCGGGGTCCCCAGTGAAAAGGCTGCTGTTCGCTGGTGGTGTTTTCCTGGACGCTCTGGTTTATTACCAATGAGAAGTTCACTGAGTGCTCAAAAATACTGACACTTTTCATTCATGCTCCCTTACTCACCTGAGATAATGATCGTTGATATTTCCCTGGACTGTGTGGCGTCTCAGATACCACTACTAGGGCACTCTCGTCAGGCTTCCGCGACAACATTCCCTCATGTTTCCCTATTCATGAAGGGTGATGATAGTGCTAAGACGGTCCCTGTACGTTTTTGTTGCTGACGGACATGTTTTGGGCCTTTTCGTTCCAATCCCGCCAGCAGTTTTGAGAGGATTTCCCCAGGGAGCAAACATTTCGTTGGAAGCGGGTTTTGGCCGAATTGT
>NW_023253373.1:1256-1358 GCF_002007445.2 Ailuropoda melanoleuca | reverse complement strand
CCATAAGGCCGTCATGACTTCAAGGGCTTTCCCCTCACACTTTGTTTCTTGGTTCTAAGGGCTGGATCCTCCTCAGGCCCCTACACCCAATGGAATCGGGTT
>NW_023253373.1:388-1239 GCF_002007445.2 Ailuropoda melanoleuca | reverse complement strand
AGGTGTTTTCCTGGACGCTCTGCTTTATTACCAATGAGAAGGGCGCTGAGGTCTCCAAAATCCTGACCCTTTTCATTCATGCTCCCTTACTCACGAGAGATGATGATCATTGATATTTCCCTGGACTGTGTTGTCTCAGTGACCAATATGGGGCACTCTCGTCAGGCTTCCGAGACCATTTCCCTCATGATTCCCTATTCATGAAGCGGTGATGATAGTGCTAAGACGGTCCCTGTACGGTGTTGTTTCTGACGGACGTGTTTTGGGCCTTTTCGTTCCATTGCCGCCAGCAGTTTTGACAGGATTTCCCCAGGGAGCAAACATTTCGTTGGAAGCGGGTTTTGGCCGAATTGTCTTTCTCAGTGCTGTGTTCGTCGTGTTTCACTCACGGTACCAAAGCACCTTGATTCCTGTTCCACCTTCCATAAGGCCGTCGTGACTTCAAGGGCTTTCCCCTCACACTTTGTTTCTTGGTTCTAAGGGCTGGATCCTCCCCAGGCCCCTACACCCAATGTGGAATCGGGGTCCCCAGTGAAAAGGCTGCTGTTCGCTGGAGGTGTTTTCCTGGACGCTCTGCTTTATTACCAATGAGAAGGGCGCTGAGTCCTCGAAAATCCTGAACCTTTTCATTCATGCTCCCTTACTCACGAGAGATGATGATCGTTGATATTTCCCTGGACTGTGTGGTGTCTCAGAGACCACTATGGGGCACTCTCGTCAGGCATCCGCGACCACTTTTCCTCATGTTTCCCTATTCATGAAGGGTGATGATAGTGCTAAGAACGTCATTGTACGGTGTTGTTTCTGACGGACGTGTTTTGGGCCTTTTCGTTCCATTGCCGCCAGCAGTT
>NW_023253373.1:0-155 GCF_002007445.2 Ailuropoda melanoleuca | reverse complement strand
CAATGTGGAATCGGGGTCCCCAGTGAAAAAGCTGCTGTTCGCTGGAGGTGTTTTCCTGGATGCTCTGCTTTATAACCAAAGAGGAGGGCGCTGAGTCCTCGAAAATCCTGAACATTTTCATTCATGCTCCCTTATTCACGAGAGATGATGATCGT
>NW_023253372.1:0-1062 GCF_002007445.2 Ailuropoda melanoleuca | reverse complement strand
GGGTCTCATTCACCTGTTCTTCCAGTCTGTCCTCTGGGGTAGGGGCCTGCTGTTCTGCTTCTCAGGTTCTTTGCTTGGGCGGAGTTGCAGCACCTCTTGTCAGGGGGATGGGCTCAAGACAACCTGGTCCTCTGTGTGGCTTTTGTTCCCTGGTGGCTTTCTGTGCCTCTTCAGAGGGTCAGAGCAAAAATGGCTGTGCAGGGGTCTCTGGCCCAGAGCCGCAAGATTGTGGTCCCCCTTCTTCAATAAACCTTCCAGGTCAAACCATCCCCACTTTTGTGTGCACTAAATCCTCAGACTGCTGGTTTGCCCTCACTGCAATTCTCCTGGGGAGGGGGTGTCCCTGGGACCTGTGAGTGACTCTCACTTTGTGTTTTTTTCATGGGAAGCGATTGTGGTCTCCCACATGCACCCGGCTCTGCTACTACTCCCAGATCATGGCTGTGTGCTATTCCACTGGCCTTTCTGAGGCCATTGTCACTCTGAGAGCTGTTGCCCAGTCATGGGGGCAGCCGTTTTGTCTCTCCCAGGGTATGTTAAATGGCCCACATGTTCCAGTCCTCTTTAGGGTGCTCAGACAAAGACCAGTCTCCCTACTGGCCCAGCTGGCAGTTTATGGTGCCCGGAGCGGAGAGTCCCTTCTGGGCTCACTGACCATAACCAATCTCCCCACTCTGCCGCTTGGGCACTCTATGAGTTCAGGAACCCCATTCTTTCCGTGTGTCCTGGGATCCTGAGATCACAATGACCCACTTAGAATTCTGCTCTATTCCTCCCCTGTGCCCCTTTCAGAAAGGCATGTCTGTCACTGGAGCAGATTTCTTTCTTCTTTTCTTTTTCTTTTTTTATTAGGTAATGTTAGTCACCATACACTGCATCATTAGTTTTAAGTCAAGCAGAGAAAGACAATTATCATATGGTTCCACTTACTTGTGGAACATAAGGAATAGCAGGGAGGACATTTGGAGCAGATTTCTAGGGGCTCTGATTTTGCACTGCGATGTTATATCACGTTCTGGGAGCCAGTTTATGGAGGCTCCCTCCTCCCTCAGTTTATCTTCT
>NW_023253371.1:0-845 GCF_002007445.2 Ailuropoda melanoleuca | reverse complement strand
AGGTGCTTTGGTTCGTGAGTGAAACACGACGAACACAGCACTGAGAAAGACAATTCGGCCAAAACCCCCTTTCAACGAAATGTTTGTTCCCTGGGGAAATGCTGTCATAACTGCTGGTGGCAATGGAACGAAAAGACCCAAAACACGTCCTTCAGAAACAACAACGTACAGGGACCATCTTAGCACTATCATCACCCTTCGTGAATAGGGAAACATGAGGGAAAGTGGTCGCGGAAGCCTGACGAGAGTGCCCCATAGTGGTCTCTGAGACACCCCACAGTCCAGGGAAATATCAACGATCATCATCTCTCGTGAGTAAGGGAGCATGAATGAAAAGGGTCAGGATTTTCGAGGACTCAGCGCCCTTCTCATTGGTAATAAAGCAGAGCGTCCAGGAAAACACCTCCAGCGAACAGCAGCCTTTTCACTGGGGACCCCGATTCCACATTGGGTGTAGGGGCCTGGGGAGGATCCAGCCCTTAGAACCAAGAAACAAAGTGTGAGTGGAAAGCCCTTGAAGTCACGACGGCCTTATGGAAGGTGGAACAGGAATCAAGGTGCTTTGGTACCGTGACTGAAACACGACGAACACAGCACTAAGAAAGTCATTTCGGACAAAACCCGCTTCCAACGAAATGTTTGCTCCCTGGGGAAATCCTGTCAAAACTGCTGGCGGCAATTTAAATGNTGGGGAAATCCTGTCAAAACTGCTGGCGGCAATGGAACGAAAAGGCCCAAAACAGGTCCGTCAGAATCAACAACATACAGGGACCGACCTAGCACTATCATCACCCTTCGTGAATAGGGAAACATGAGGGAAAGTGGTCACGGAAGCCTGACGAGAG
>NW_023253370.1:0-3792 GCF_002007445.2 Ailuropoda melanoleuca | reverse complement strand
AGGACGCAGCGCCCTTTGCCCGGCGCCGTCTCCACCGCTCACGCCGGTGCGTGTCGTGGGAGGGGCGCGCTCTCCCTACGCCGCCTGGTTGTGCCCCTCCGCAAGTCCGCCTCGGCCACTGCCCTGGTCTCCGTGCAGGCGGCCTGGTTATGCCCTGCGGGCTGCCCTTAGGATTGAGGAAGAACTAGGGGCGCCTGGGTGGGTCTGGAGGGTTCAGCGTCTGCCTTTGGCTCAGGTCATGATCTCAGGTCCTGGCATAGAGCCCTGCGTGGGGCTCCCTGCTCAGCCTGGGCCCGCTTCTCCCTCTGCACCCCCCCCCCATGCTCACACTCTCTTGCTCTCTCAAATACATAAATTTTAAAAACCTTAACAGAAATAAGAACACCAGGGGCACCTGGGTGGCTCAGTCGGTTAAGCGTCTGCCTTCAGCTCGGGTCATGATCTTGGAGTCTTGGGATCAAGCCCCACATCAGGCTCCCTACTCAGTGGGGCGTCTGCTTCTCCCTCTTCCTCTGCTCGTGTTCTCTCTCTCTCTCAAACAAATAAATAAAATCTATTAAAAAAAAAAGAAATAAGAACACTGGTATGACTTGAGGTACTTATCCTCTGTCATAATTAGGCATAAAGCATAAAAGGCGGCCTTTCCTACAATCCTGCAGCTCTGAGTAGCTGCTGCGGAAGGGGCCTCCTTGTCCTTCTATGTCCCGTAGAGATAAAAATGAAAGTGAACAAGGAGTTTAGGGAGACTCCATTTAGGGGAACATTGCTTTGCTTTCAAAGGAAATGACTTGGAAGCTCCTCCCGGATGGACTGGAGGCTCGGCAGGGCAGCGGACATTCGCTCCATGTGGAGACGGGGCGGAGGGAAAACCACCATGTGGAGGACAGAGCCAGGCCAACTGCATAGTAATTGAGCTGTACCCCTGATCAGACTACACCTGAGGGCAGTTTCCAATAACTTAGGTCAACTAATTCCCTTCATTTTTGAAGACAGCTTTCATTTTCTTGTTCCTCATAACTGTCAGGGTCCTAACTGATACACATGCACGTATGTGTTCATGAATATACATGTTCATATTTATGTCGGTGATATGTATTATAAATGTGAAAGAAATATCTATCCATGTGCTCATGGATCACTAACTCACACACTCAAAAGGCAACACTCTCCCAGAGCTAGTAACCCCTTCACTGGTGCCTGCCCACACTGCAGCATGTCCCCTCCAGTAAGTGGTGCCCCACTGCACCCACATCACAGACGAGACCATCAGTTGTAGCAACATTGAATCTTATCCATCGATGTGCATGGCGTAGCCCACCTGCAGGAGACTCCCAGCATCCTAGATGGGACCCCGCAAGTATCTGTTGCTGTTCTTTATGGTGCTCTGTGCTCTAACACGGAGAAAAAGCACGCAGGTGACCTTCAAGTCTGCAACAAAGGGCGCCCTGCACCTGAGTGCTGGACACTTGGTGGGCCACTCGGAGGTGACTTCTGATGAACAGGATCCTCTTTGGGCCACTGCCGACTGTCTATCTGCAAATCTGGTCACACATGTACTAAGCGCCTGTGTTCAAGCAGCTGTACCGTGCACTGTGAAAGCATGAGGTGCACATAGCTCACGGTGGAGCCAATCCAGACCCGAATTACTGGGATAGCGGGGTCTGGAATGGGGCACCACCCACTGGACAAGCCAGGGTCAACACTTTTGCTGGTGAAAATGGGCCCGTCAACACTGCAGACTTTTCAACATCCAAGAATGAACAGGAATTAGTGCATGATTCTTGCTTTCTGAATGTACGGAAGCCGCGCAGGTCTGGAATGTTCCAGGCAAGTCCATGTGAAGACACTGTGGAGCATACCAGCTCTGACCCTGTGCATTTCCAATCCTCCAGCAATCCAGTGTCAACTGAACCTGAAACTGTCCTTCTTGTCTACAGGCGGTGGAGGGCTGGTTAGCTCTCAGAAACACACTATTCCCATCACAAAGCAGCCTTTCTCATCGTCTGTCAAAGGTTTTGCTCAGGATGAGGAATTCCTATTACCACCCCTCTATGTAAATGCAGCCGACCCCATAAAACAATGGGCTTAGGCTGACCGTCTTACAGAAGTATGGGCATTAGTGTGACATGTTGCGGCCGTGTCCTGGCCTCCCACGCCATGAGCCAGATCTCAGGAGGCAAAGCAGCTTTCTGGACTGCACGGAAGTGTTTTTCCAGCCCTAAGCAGCAATGACTGCAGCTGATCTCGTTGAGTTTTGGAAAGGTATTTGCAAACTGCCTTGGGACCTGGATTAAATTATTTGTATTCCTGATCCAAAGTTCACAAAACACCGCAGAAAGAGAAAACATAATTAGACAGTTCCTGCGCTTTCCTCCTCTGGGTATGGGGAGAGGCTGACAGCTGCTTCCCTAGCCTGACCAAGTTCTTTAAACCTTAGCGCATCCCCTATCCCCAAACTCAGCACCATTAAATAAACCACCCAACGTCCTCATTTATTGTTTTTGCTCCCTCCACTAGGATGTAGGCTCCAAGAGGAAGGGTTTTTGTCTATCTGTTCACTGCTGCATCCCAGTGCCTGAATGAGTGCCTGGCTCACGGGAAGTGCTCAAACCTTTGTTGAGTGAAAAAAGAAGCCCTAGTCTCATGGCAAGTGAGATGTAGCCCGTGTCTCCACTCAGCAAGAGCTATAACAGAGGCATGACCCCAGGCTCCCCCAGACCCAGGAGCAGAGTGGGGTCCAGGAGGTCTGCAGGAACTTCTGAGGGTCCCAATGGAGCTGGGTGTTATCGTGTAAGTGGGGTGGTTGAGCAAAGCAGGGACAGTTCAGGCCATGGAGACCTGCCAGCCAGGACCCCTCCAGAGCCCCAGGGGGTGCTGGTGCCGCTGAGGCTGACGGTCTGGAGGGAGGGCACGGTAGGCTCCCTGGTCCCCACGCTAAGGATTGCAGGTCTGACCCCATGGCAGAGGGCCTCCCTGTGATTCAGACTGACACGAACGAGGTGCTGAGGTGCCTTTGGAGAGAGTGGCCTGTAGTCAGCAGTGGTCTCCAGAAGGAATGATGAGATTCTGAACTAAGTCTTCTGGAAAGGAGAAAACGAATATAATTCAAATATGTTTTGACTGACAAGAATAGAGCAAAGGAAGAGAAAGTTCCAAGCTGGAGTTTCTGCCAGGAGCAAGAGAGGGGAGGGTGGTGATGGCATTCACTGAGGAGGGCCACCAGGCTTCCGTGGGAAGCAGTGGCTGGGGACAGTAATCACTCAGGAATGATGACAACTCACCAGCAGGGAGAGGCACTGCTTTGGGCAGGTGCGAGCGCCGGGTGGGTGCCAGGCCCCTTCCCCGTGCTGGGGGTGCAGAGGGGGCTCCAAGGTCATTCCTGGGGTTCACGGTTGGCGCCCTTCCTCCGGGTTTATTCAGGGGCGCTCTTTCTGTGGTGCTCCAGGCAAAGGGGTCAGCCCACAGCTGGCCCTCAGCTCTTTGGCGGGGGCGGGGCGGGGAGAGCCGTGGGAGATCCCTCCCCCCACCAGCTCCCCCCTAGTGGCTCCTACCCACCAGCTGGGCGCTTACCCCCGAGGGGCCTTCCTTGGCCTGTGGGAGACCCCTGCCCCCTCTGTTCGCCCCCACACACTCTGCTCCTAGCTGCTCCTGCCCACCCGCTGGGCACCGACCCCCCCCTGGGGAGAGGGGCCTCTCTTGGTCGGTGGGAGACCCCTGCCCGTCCCCTCCCTCACCCCCGCTTGTCCCCCACCCACCTGCTCCTGCCCACCTACTGGGTGCTGACTGGGGGGG
>NW_023253369.1:8882-9013 GCF_002007445.2 Ailuropoda melanoleuca | reverse complement strand
CACCATACAGTACATCCCCGGATTCCGATGCAAAGTTCGATGCTTCATTAGTTGCGTATAACACCCAGTGCACCATGCAATACGTGCCCTCCTTACTACCCATCACCAGTCTATCCCATTCCCCCACCCCC
>NW_023253369.1:0-4114 GCF_002007445.2 Ailuropoda melanoleuca | reverse complement strand
ATTTCCCCCTTAGGACCGACTTTGCAGTATCCCATAGGTTTTGGACCAATATGTTTTCATTCTCATTGGTTTCCATGAATTGTTTAGTTCTTCTTTAATATCCTTGTTGACCCAATGACTCTTTAGCATGATGTTCTTTAACTTCCAAGTGTTTGAATTCCTTGCAAACATTTTCTTGTAGTTGAGTTCCAGTTTCAAAGCATTGTGGTCTGATAACATGAAGGAATAATCTCAATCTTTTGGTATCAATTGAGACCTGATTTGTGACCCAGTATGTGGTCTATTCTAGGGAAAGTTCCATGTGCACTCAAGAAGAATGAGTATTCTGTTGTTTTAGGGTGGAATTTTCTGTATATATCAATGAAGTCCATCTGGTCAGCTATGTCCTTCAAAGCTCTTGTTTCTTTGTTGATCTTCCACTTACATGACCTGTCTATTGCTGAGAGCGGAGTGTTAAGGGCTCCTATTATTATGTATTATTATCAATATGATTCTTTATTTTGGTGAACAGTTGGCTTATGTAGTTGACTGCTCCCATGTTGGGAACCTAGATATTTACAATTGTTAGATGTTCTTGTTGGATAGACCCTTTAAGTATGATATAGTAGAATATATCTCTTACTACATTCTTTGCCTTAAAATGTAATTTGTCTGATGTGAGAATTGCTACCCCAGCTTTCTTTCAAGAACTGTTGGCATGGCAAATGGTCCTTCACCCCTCACTTTCAATCTGGATGTCTCTTTAGGTTCAAAATGAGTCTCTTGTAGACAGCATATGGGTGGGTCTTGTCTTTGTATCCAACCTGCAACCCTGTGCCATTTCATGGGAGCATTTAGGCTGTTCACATTGAGAGTGACTATTTAAAGATATGCATTTAGTGCCATCGTATTGCCTGTACAGTTCCTGTTTCTATACATTGTCTCTGTAAATTTGTTGTTTATATTACTCTTGAGGTCTTTCTTATTTTATAGAATCCCCCTTCATATTTTTTTGTTGGGCTGGATTGGTTATCACATATTCTTCCAGTTTCTGCCTATCCTTGAAGCTCTATGTCTCCAACTGTTCTGAATGACAGATTTACTGGATAAAGTATTCTTGGCTGCATGTTCTTCTCTTTTAGTACCCTGAATATGTCTTGCCAGCCCTTTCTGGTTTGCCAGGTCTCTGTGGACAGGTCTGACTTTATTCCGATGTTCCTGCCTTCATACTTAAGAAATCTCTTCCCTCTAGCTTCTCTCATGATAACTTCCTTGGCCCTAAGTTTAGCAAGTTTTACTATTATATGTTGGGGTGTTGATCCATTTTTATTGACTTTGTGAGGGGGCATCTCTGCCTCTTGGACATATACAGAAGAATGAATCTAGACAATTCTTACACAAAACAAAAAGATACTCAAAATGGCTGAAAGACCTCAGTGTGAGACAGGAATCCATCAAAATACTAGAGGAGAACATAGGCAGCAACCTCTCTGACATCGGCCGCACTAACTTCTTTCAAGACATGTCTCCAAAGGCGAGGGAAACAAAAGCAAACATGAACTTTTGGGACTTCATCAAGATAAAAACTTCTTCACAGCAAAGGAAACACTCAACAAAACTAAGAGGCAGCCCACGGAATGGGAGAAGATTTTTGCAAATGACATTACAGATAAAGGGCTGATATCCAAGATCTATAAAGAACTTCTCAAACTCAACAGCAAAAAACAAATAACCCAGTCCAAATATGGGCAGAAGACATGAAAAGACACTTCTACAAAGAAGACATACAAATGGATAACACACATATTAAAAAAATATTCAACATCACTAGTCACAGGGAAATACAAATCAAAACCACAATGAGATACCACCTTACACCAGTTAGAATGGAAAAAATTAACAAAACAGGAAACAAATGTTGGCAAGGATATGGAGAAAGGCGAATCCTCTGACTCTGTTGGTGAGAATGCAACCAGCACAGCCATTCTGGAACACAGTCTGTGGTTTCCTCAAGTTGTTAAACATAGAGCTACACTATGACCCAGCAATTGCACTACTGGGTATTTACCCCAAAGATGCAGATGTAGGGAAAAGAAGGCACACATTCACCCAAATGTTCATAGCAGCAATGTTCACAATACCCAAACTGTGGAAGGAGTCAAGATGCCCTTCAACAGATGAATAGATAAAGAAGGTGTGGTTCGTGTATACAATGGTGAATATTACTCAGCCATAAGAAAGGATGAATACCCACCATTTGCATCCACATGGGTGGAACTGGAGTGGATTATGTTAAGTGAAATAAGGCAAGCAGAGAAAGACAATTATCATATTGTTTCACTCATACATGCAACATAAGTCATAGCAGGGAGGACCACAGGGAAAGGGAGGGAAAACTGAAGGGGGGGAAATCAGAAAGGAGATAAACCATGAGAGACTATGGACTCTGGGAAACAAACTGAGGGTTTCAAAGGGGTGGGGGCTGGTGGTTTGGGGTAGCCAGGTGATGGATATTAAGGAAAGCAGGGGTTGTGATGAGCACTGGGTGCTGCACGCAACTAATGAATCACTGAACACTGCATCAGAAACTAAGGATGTACTATACAGTGGCTAATTGAACATAATAAAAAATAAGAATAAATAAATAAAATAAATAACCAGCTCCTTGTTTCATTGATCTGTTCTACTTTTTAAATTTTATTTCTGTATCTTATATTTCTGCTCTAATCTTTATTATTTCTCTTCTCCTGGTGGGTTTAGGCTTTTGTGCTATTCTTTTTCAAGCTTTTTTAGGATTAAAGTTAGACTGTGTCATGGATTGGGAGAACAAATAGTGTTAAGATATCTATGCTACCCAAAGCAATCTACACATCCAATGCAATCCCTATGAAAGAAAGAAAGAAAGAAAGAAAGAAAGAAAGAAAGAAAGAAAGAAAGAAAAACATTTTTATTTTAGAAAAGAATTAACTTTTTGCATTCCATTTCAACAATGGAGCAGAAGCTCCAAAGAGATTATAATATTATTATTATACTTAATATTGTATTTCAACACAAAATGCCTTAACCCAAGAGAAGAGAAATTGAGAGATTAAAATTCACTTTCCCAAAAACAATTTTATTGGATAAATGTCTATATTACATTCCTATCTCTGCTATAACAAATTACTACACTAGAGGCATCAAAGAAACAAATTTATGCTCTTACTGTTTTCAAGGTCAGAAGCCTGAAGTAAGACTCAGGGGGCTAAAATCAAGATGTCTCGGGGCCTGGATCCTTCTGGATCCTCCAGGAGAGTCTCTTTTCTTTTCTAGCACAGTTTCTAATGACAAGCATTCATGGCTCATTGGCCTTTCTCCATCTTCAAAACCAGTGGCATGGCATCTTCACATCTCTCCCTGATCCAACTATTCTGCCCTCCTGAGCCACATTCAGAGGACAAGGGTGATTATGTTAGTTCCACTTGCATGATCTTGGCCTGTCTTAGTTTAAGGCCAGCTGATCAGCAGCCTTATTTTTTTTGCCACCTTAAACTCCCTCTTACTATACAAAATAACATATACCAAGTGTTCATGAATTACAACTTGGACCAGTTAAAGAGGTTCTTATTCTGCCTACTAGAAAATCTTTTCTAAAAGTATTTTATTTGGGGGTGCCTGGGTGGCTCAGTCATTAAGCATCTGCCTTCACCTCAGGCCCTGATTTCAGGGTCCTGGGATTGAGCCCTGCATCGGGCTCCCTGCTCTGCTGGGAGCCTGCTTCTTCCTCTCCCACCTCCCCTGCTTGTATTTCCTCTCTCTCTCTCTCTCTGGCTGTCTCTCTCTCTGTCAAATAAATAAATAAAATATTTTAAAAAATAAAAATAATAAAAGCATTTTATTTGGTTCCCATCAAGGGTCAATATATAAAAGAAATAAACACAGAATTTATCACAGCCCCTAGAATTACTGGATACTTTTGTTACTCAAAGTTTTATGCAAACATTTTTTTTTTAATGAAGAAGACCTAATACCACCTGCCCCTTACTCTATCACAGGATGACAGACTTGCTATTCAAAGACTGGTCCACAGACCACGACCTGTAGCATCAACCTCACTCAGAAGCTTGTTAGAAATGCTCAACTCCTGGGCCCACCA
>NW_023253368.1:0-4736 GCF_002007445.2 Ailuropoda melanoleuca | reverse complement strand
ACCATGCTGGACATGATACCCCCTGACTTACTCATTTTATAACTGGAAATTTGTACCTTTTCACACTTTAGCCCATTTCACCCACTCCCCATGCCCTAGCTCAGGCCACTGCCAATTTGTTCTGCATATCCACAAGCTTGGTGTGGTTTTCTTCTTGTTTTCAAGATTCCACACATAAATGGGATCATATGGTATTTATCTTCCTCTGTCTGACTTATTTCTTTATTTGTTTTTGTTTTGTTTTGTAGAGATGAGGCCTTTATTTTTTTGAAGAGTATTTTTATTTTATTTTATTTATGTTTTATTGTGTTCAGTTAGCCAACTTACAGTATTTCATTAGTTTTCAACGATTCATTAGTTGCATATAACACCCAGTGCTCATCACAACACAAGCCCTCCTTAATACCCATCACCTGGCTACCCTGTCCCCCAACACCCTCCTTCTGTAACCCTCAGTTTGTTTTCCAAAGTACAGCGTCTTCCATGGTTTGACTCCCTCTCTGATTTCTTCCCATTCAGTTTTCCCTTCCCCTCTGGTCTTCCACACTATTTCTTATGTTCCACATATGAGTGAAATCATATGATAATTGTCTTCCTCTGCTTGACTTATTTCACTTAGCATAATCCCCTCCAGTTCCATCCATGTCAATTCAGAAGTTAGGTATTCATCCTTTCTGAATGGCTGAGTAATATTTTATTGTATATATGAACCACATCTTTATCCATTCATCTGTTGAAGGACATCTCGGCTCCTTCCACAGTTTGGCTAATGTGGACGTTGCTGCTATGAACATTGGGGTGCATGCGACCCTTCATTTTGCTACATCTGTATCTTTGGGGAAAATATCCAGTAGTGCAATTGCTAGGTCATAGGGTAGTTCTATTTTTCACTTTTTGAGGAACCTCTATACTGTTTTCCAGAGTGGCTGTACCAGCCTGCATTCCCACCAACAGTGTAAGAGGGTCCCCCTTTCTCCACAACAACATTTGTTGCCTCCTGTCTTGTTAATTTTTGCCATTCTAACTGGGGTAAGATGGTGGCTCATTGTGGTTTTTATTTGTATTTGTCTGACTTATTTCCCTGAGCATAATGCCCTCAAGGTCCATCCATGTCACATTTGTCAACATCTCTTTCATCTTTATGGCTAAATAACATTCTATTCTATTCTAAATATAATATTCTTTTTTTATTCTCCTCTCTCTCTCTCATATATAATATATATATTTATTATATATATAATTAGTCTATTTTAATTCCAGTATAGTTAACATGCAGTGTTACTTTAGTTTCATGTGTGCGATATAGTGATTCAAAACTTCCATACATCACCTGGTACAGCACACTTTCTTAATCCATTCATCCACTGATGAATATAGGTTGCTTCTGTGTCTCAGCTATTGCAATAAGGCAGCCATGAAATGGTGGTGTGCATATCTTTTTGAATTTCTGTTTTTGTTTTCTTAAGATAAATGAGCAGAAGTGGAATTGCTGGATCGTAGAGCATTTCTATTATTAATGTTTCAAGGAAACTTTGTACTGTTTTTCACAGTGTCTGCCCCAATTTACATCCCCACCAACAGTGCATGGGATTCTCTTTTGACCACATCCTCAACAAAACGTATTCTTTTTTGTCTTTTTGATACTGACCATTCCAAGAGGAGTGAGGTGATATCTCATTGGGCTTCTGATTTGCATTTCCATGATGACTAGTGATTTTGAGCATCTTTTCATGAACCTGACATGAGGCTTGATCCCAGGACGGTGGGCTCATGACCTGAGCCAAAGGTAGATGCTTAACCAACTGAGCCACCCAGGTGCCCCATATTCTCATGTATTTTATTATTGTTGATGAAGTTGTAAATGGGATTGTTTTCTTAATTTCTCTTTCTGAGAGTTTGTGATTAGTGTATACAAAAGCAACCAATTATTTTGTATATTGACTTCATATCATGGTGAATGTATTGATTAGTCATAACAGATTTTTTCTTTTAAACAATTCATTAAAGTGCATTGACATACAAGAAAGTAAACAGATTTAAAATGCAAAATTTTCTGAATTCAAGTAATCATATGAAAATTAAGAGTACATAAAGCATGAGTCCATTTATATATAATCAAGAAACTACACAAAAATATTAAAGCTTTGTAATATAATTGTAAAAAGTGTAAGCAACTTGAAAACTCTGTTTCCTTATTTCTAATGGGGATGTGAGATATGAACCTAATTCAGGTGGATGTTGTTAGGAATAAATACAATGTTTGGAATTATTTGCTGAGTCCAAGAAGTCTTTCATGGGTATGGGGTGTATGCATATATATGTATGTGTTCATTTGTGCCTTACTTCCTACAAATATAGTCTTAACACATATATATAACACATGCTCAATAATCCCATCTTTTATGTTGAAAGGAAATTTGAAAGAAATTTGGAGAGGCTAGGAATCAAAAGAGTAAATGTTTGAATTAGCATGAAATTAAGAGAATATAGATATTTAGACACAAAGACTTAAATTAGAATGGGCAAACTTAATTTAAGTAATGAATTACTGTTTTTAATCTTAATGCACAAAGGGCTCAAAGACAGAATTTATATTTAAAAAATATATATTTAAAGCTAAAATCACAGGGTGCCTGGCTGGCTCAATCAGTGGAGCAAGCAGCTCCTTTTTTCTTTTTAAGATTTTATTTTTAAGTGACCTCTACACCCAACATGGGTCTCAAACTCACGATCATGAGAACGAGAGTCATGCACTCCACAAACTGGGCCAGCGAGGCAGGTGGAGCATGTAATTCTTGATCTTGGGGTCATGAGTTCCAGTCCCATGTTAGGCACAAAGATTACCCTAAAAATAAATAAAAGGGGCACTTGGATGGCTCAGTCAGTTAAGGGTCTGACTTACTTTCAGTTCAGGTCATGAACTCAGGGTCCTGGATTCGAGCACAACGTTGAGCTCCATGCTCAGTGGGGAGTCTACTTGAGGTTTCTCTCTCCCTCTCCCTGTGACTCTCCCCTCCTCTCCCATATGCACATATCTCTGTCTCTAAAATAAATAAATTTTAAATAAATAAATAAATAAATAAATAAGTCACGTGTATATTTTAGCAATAGGAAATTCTCTTTTTCCTTTCCATTTCAGCAATGGAGCAGAAGCTCCATATTGACTTTATTATTATTTTTCTTCCAGTTAATCTTGGATATCAACACAAAATGCCCTTAACCAAGAGCAGAGAAATGAATTAATTGAGAGACCAAAAATCACTTTCCTCTTGGATAAATGTCTATGTAACACTCCTATTTCTGCTATAACAAATTACCACACTAGAGGCTTCAAAGAAACAAGTCTACGCTCTTACTGTTTTGGAGGTCAGAAGCCTGAAAGAAGTCTCAGTGGGCTAAAATCAAGACGTCTCAGGGCTTGGTTCCTTCTGAATGCTGCAGGAGAATCTCTTTTCTTTCCTATTGCAGATTCTAGTGACAACAAGTATTCTCTGGCTCATTGCCCTTTCTCCATCTTCAAAGCCAATGACGTGGCATCTTCACATCTCTCTATATCCAACTATTTTACTTAATTCTCATCACCCAATTACCATATCACCCCACCCACCTCCCCTCCAGCAACCCTCAGTTTATATCCTACATTTAAGTCTCTCATGATTTTTCTCCCTCTCTGATGAATTCCCCTTCAGTTTTCCCTCCCTTACCCTATGATCCTATGCTCTGTTTCTTATATTCAACATATGAGTGAAACCACTTCATAATTGTCTTTCTCTGATTGACTTCTTTCGCTCAGCGTAATACCCTCCAGTTCCATGCACATTGATGTAAGTGGTAACTAATCATTCTTTCTGATGGCTGAGTAATATTCCATTGTATATAGGAACTGCATTTTCTTTATCCATTCATCTGTTGAAGGATATCATGGCTCTTTCCACAGTTTGGCTATTGTGGACATCGTTGCTATGAACTTTGGGGAGCAGGTCCCCTTCGGATTCACTACATTTTTATCTTTGGGGTAGATACGTAGTATTGCAATTGCTGGGTCATAGGGCAGCTCTATTTTTAACTTCTTGGGGAAACTTCCATACTGTTTTCCAGAGGGGCTGTACCAGCTTGAATTCCTACCAACATTAGAGGGTTCCCCTTTCTCCACATCCTCACCAACATTTGTTGTTTACTGCCTTGTTAATTTTATGGATTGGAAGAATAAACATTGTTTAAATTTCTATGCCACTGGAGCGCCTGGGTGGCTCAGTCAGTTAAGTGTCTGCCTTTAGCCTAGGTCATGATCCCAGGGTTCTGGGATCAAGCCCCAAGTCAAGCTCCCTGCTCAGCGGGGAGTCTGCTTCTCCCTCTCACTCTCCATCTGTGCTCACCCTCTCTCTCACAAATAAATAAATAAAATTTAAAAAAATAAAAAAATATCTATGCTACCAAGAGCAATCTACACATTCAATGCAACCCCTGTAAAAATATCATCTATATTTTTTCACAAAGCTGGAACCAATACTCCTCAAATTTGTATGGAAGCAGAAAAGATCCTGAGTATCCAGAGGAATGTTGAAAAAGAAAACCAAAGCTGGGGCATCACAATGCCTGACTTCAAGCTATATTACAAAGCTATAATCATCAAGACAGCATGGCACAGGCACAAAAACAGACACATAAATCAATGGAAGAATAAAGAACCAAGAAATGGACCCTCAGTTATATGGTAAACTAATCTTTGGCAAAGC
>NW_023253367.1:0-2298 GCF_002007445.2 Ailuropoda melanoleuca | reverse complement strand
CATAATACACACAGTTTTCCCTCAGCCCCATTTCACATGGCATCTGCGATTTCTATAATTTTCTTTCTGTCTGTTCTGCCTATTTTAGGAGAGACACCCTATGTCCTTATTTACATAGGACCATTTACCTCCTTTTCTAGGCTTCTTCAGAATCTTGGCACATTTCTCCACCGGTACATCAAAGACCCTACCTATCCTCCCACATAGGAAAGGACCTTCCTTCAAACAGAAGAGTAGGGAGAAAGATTGATAAAGGTCAAATCACAGGAATGCCAGATTCTAGGCAAGTGCTTACTTAATATAGCTTCATTAAAATTGCCAGAAGCTTCCCACCTTTGATAAATAATAAAAGTATTGGAACAAAAAACCTATTGGAGGAGTTAAGATGGTGTAGGAGTAGGGGACCCCTTTTCAGCTGGTCCCCTGAGTTGAGCTGGATAGGTACCAGACCAGCAGGAACATCCATGGAATCAGCCTGAAATGCAGGAAGATACATCTGGATCTCTACAAATGAACATCTCCAGCGCTGAGTATTGAGGTGTGAAGAGGGGAGCCGTGAAACTGTGCACAGATATCAGAAGATAAATGGAAGGGGAAGGGAGCTGCCATGTCTGGGCCCCGGGAAGCAGTAGCCACCTGCATGGGGGAGTGGGCGGACCACGGAACTGCACCCTTGAGACAGCAGACAGACTGTGAGCCGGGGCACAAGCTACCAAGCATCTCAGGGAGCTCTGGAACTCTGGTGTGCTCACTGAATCCAGACTGAGACTGGGAGCTCCAGGAGTGCACGTGGGGTGGCTGGCAGCTGGCAGGGTTAGAAACACAAAGGACAGAAACATGCTGGCCCTGGAAGTGAGGGCTGGGATGCCAGGTGTGGGGCGCACAGCCCGGGATGCTACAGGGTTGAGCAGCACCAACAGAAACAGAGTTAAGTGGCCAGAACAACAGTGGAGAACAGGCTGCAATCCCTCTGTTCTGTGACAGAGGCTGAATTTCGGCCGCTGCTGCTCTGACTCTCAGAAGAGGCACAGCAGACTGCCAGGGAAAGCTGCCAGAGAACAAAAGCCCAGAAATACTGGCTCACAGGGGGCCCATTCCCATCCCCCCTCACAGGGACATGGAGACTCTACCCAAACAGGGTTTCCTGAGTACGGCATGGCAGGCCCCTACCCAGGAAGGCAGGCTGAAAAATCAAGAAGCCCACAACAAGGGGCGCCTGAGTGGCACAGTCATTAAGAGCCTGTCTTCAGATTAGGGCACAATCACAGCGTTCTGGAAAGGAGTTCCCTCATCTGTCATCTCAGCAGGGAGCCTGCTTCCTCCTCTCCCACTCTCCTGCTTGGGTTCCCTTTCTTGCTGACTGTCGGTCTCTCTCAAATAAACAAATAAAATCTTTAAAGAAGAAGCCCACATCCCTAAGATCTCTATAAAAAAAGGGCACACGGCCTGGGTCCCAGTAAATAATTTGGGCTCTGGACAACCCCACAATCTCTCCTCATCAGAATTACGAGAAGGAGAAGTCCCCCCCAGCAAAGAAAAGATAATGAGTCTGTGGCCTCTGCCAGAGAATTAATACATATGGATGTATCCCAATTATCAGAAATGCAATTCAGAGCAACAATGGTCAAGATGATGAGTAGACTTGAAAAAAGTATTAATGAAAATGTTACTGAGAATATAGAATCCCTAAGGGCAGAAATGAGAGTGAATCTGACAGAAATTAAAAATTCTATGAGCCAAATGCAGTCAAAACTAGAGGCTCTGACGGCCAGGGCCACCAAAGCAGAGGAACGCATTAGCGAATTGGAGGATGGGTTAGTAGAAGAAAAAACGAAAATAGAAGCTGGTCTTAAAAAAATTAACGCCCACGAATGTAGATTACGGGAGATTACTGACACTATGAAACGATCCAATATCAGAATCATCGGCATCCCTGAGGGGGTGGAGAAAAACAGAGGTCTAAAAGAGATATTTGAACAAATTGTAGCTGAAAACTTCCCTAATCTAGCAAGGGAAACAAACCTTAGTGTCCAAGAGGCAGAGAGGACCCCACCCAAGCTCAACCATGACAAACCTACACCACGTCACGTCATAGTGCAATTTGCAAATATTAGTTCCAAAGATAAAGTATTGAAGTGGCCAGGGCAAAGAAATTTCTCACGTACCAAGGCAAAGGTATCAGAATTACATCAGACCTGTCCTCAGAGACCTAATGAGAGAAAGGCTGGGGGGGCATTTTTAAAGCTCTTTCAGAGAAAAACATGCAGCCAAGGATCCTTTACCAGCAAGGCTGTCATT
>NW_023253366.1:0-985 GCF_002007445.2 Ailuropoda melanoleuca | reverse complement strand
TTGGGGGGGGGGGGGGGGATTTTGTAGCGACACGCCGCTCCGCCGGCTTGAATTACATCTCATCCCTGTCCCCCACATACCCTGCAGATAAGGCAAACCCCAGCCACTAAAATAATTTCTTTCAAATGAGGATTTCTTCCAAACGCTGACTGGTGGGGATTTCCTGCTCCCAAAATCCAGGAGAGGAAGGAAGCTGGCTGCAAGGGAAGAGGGAATCATCCCCATCTGTGACAATATCCGGGCTCAGGGGAGACCAGCCGTCCCTTAGGAGGCCTGCCTCTGGATGGGGCTCTGCTTTGCCTCTGATGAGACAAGCCAGCTTCTCAAGGAGGAGGGAGGAAGCCTGTGGGGTCAGGGCGGCAGGAGGCGCCTTCGCTTGCCTGTGGAGAGGTGGTGGGAGCACCCCGCCAGGAGACGTGGTCTGGGATGACTGATACGTGAATCCCACATGACTCAGCCCTCCGTGCAGGTAATGGAAACCCAGCGAGGCAGGAGCTGATTTCAGAGAGCGTGCATCATTGATGTGGCTATTTTGGGGGATGAAAGAGAGCTTGCAAAGGAGAAACGTGAGAAGTAGTCAAGCTGAGGGAGCGTGATAGAAAGCAAAGGTTTCCCTCCTTCTAGAGCAGTCAAAAGGCAAACGGGACCGGATGTCAGGATGTGTCTCGGGATCAGCAGAGCAGGGTGCTGGGTGCAGGGGTCGGTAGCTCCCCACTCTCCATAGGTACAGGTTGTGGTTTGGGGATTGGAGCATTTTAGAAGGGATTTCCCCCTTCTTTCCTTATTGTTGCTAAAAGAGATGAAGCCTCTAGTGGGATCGGGCATGGAGATTCCCCAGAGCCACCCCAAACATGACAGGCTTCCCCTGTGACAGGGGTTTGCTGGTCCATGTTTGCTGCTACGTCATGGCCCAGCGAGAGCAGAGACCCTCTTTCTCACCGCTCGCCAGAGATCGCATGTGGAGCGGTGACAAGCTGGGGGAAGA
>NW_023253365.1:0-4127 GCF_002007445.2 Ailuropoda melanoleuca | reverse complement strand
CTTGTGTTCCCTCTCTCACTGGCTGTCTCTATCTCTGTTGAATAAATAAATAAAATCTTTAAAAAAAAATCTTCATTAATAAATATAAACAAAAAACAACAAAAGAATATAAAGAGGAAACATACCTGTTATATTAATAAATATAAATATAAATGAGTTTAGCTCACTTATTTAAAGGCAATTGATTTGTATATAGAATTACAAAGCAAAACCCTACTCTAATATGTATGAGACACACTTAAAACAAGGTGATTTATAAGAACCCTGCCCCAAAAACGTAAGTAGAGTAAAGCTATTTCACATTAATATAAATACAGAGAAAGTAGAAGTCTTGGTGTTAACTTCAGATAAGGCAGAATTTAGGTCACAGAGCATTATCTGACTCAAAGAACAGTTTATAATATCAAGTGGTATAATTCACAATAAAAATAACAGTTATAAATACATGTGTACCAAATAGCATAGCAACTGATCAGAAATTATGGGAGATAAACAAAATAGGCTTAAAAATTATCAAAGACTTCTAGTCACTAATTTCAAAGCTAGATATAGAAAAAGGACAAAACATACTTAAGAATATAGTTTTTCTTAACAATGTGTTTCAGAAGATGTATATGGTACTCATCAGTTTAAAAATTAAGCACATGTCTGGGGCACCTGGGTGGCTCGGTTGGTTAGGTATTGGACTCTTGATTTTGGCCCAGGTCATGATCTCAGGGTGATTAGAACGAGCCCCTGGTCAGGCTCCACTCGCTGGTTGTGGAGCATGCGTAAGATCCTGTCTGTCCCTCTGCCCCCACACACCTGTCGCTCACGTTCTCTCTCAATAGAAAAAAACGAAAAAAGAAAAAATTAAGCACATGCCTATGTGACATTTAAAACTATACTCTAGACTGTAAAGAAAGCCTTTACATATTTAAAAGGTATTCTTCTACAATAAAGTAGATAAGATAACAAGGTAGAAAAAATTACTCAAACAAAATCTTTCTCAAACAGTCTTGCATTAAAGTTGAAAACATAAACCCCAAATTTCAGAATTTCCAAAAAGCAGCAATACAGTAACCAATGGGACAGAGTTAAATCCGAGCTCAGAGGAAAATTCATAGCCTACATACTTCATACAAAAGAAAGAATGGAAATAAACTAACCATCTGACTAGATATCTTAGAAGGAGAAAAAAACTTTTGCATATTTAGTATTTTCTATTCTTTCAACTATAAATATTATTTCTTTTTTTAAAGATTTNGAGGAAAATTCATAGCCTACATACTTCATACAAAAGAAAGAATGGAAATAAACTAACCATCTGACTAGATATTTTAGAAAGAGAAAAAAACTTTTGCGTATTTAGTATTTTCTATTCTTTCAACTATAAATATTATTTCTTTTTTTAAAGATTTATTTATTTATTTATTTGGCAGAGAGAAAAAGAGAGCACGTGAGAGCAGGAGAGCACAAAGAGGGGGAGAGGCAGGCAGAGGGAGAAGCAGGCTCCCTGCTGAGCAGGAAGCCTGACGTGGGACTCCATCCCAGGACTCTGGGATAATGATCCTAGCCAAATGCTTAACCGTCTGAGTCACCCAGATGTCCCTGCCATTTCTAATGAAATGTGCTTGGTTGAGAATTCTTAGAATCTAATCAAAATAGACTGATCTAAATCAGAGATCAGTGTGTCTGGGGAATTTTAGGAAAAGGTCAAAATATTGCATATCTGTTTTCTCTTGTCTGTGGAAAAACTCACCAGAATTCATTTCAAGCACTCCCCAATTCTTGTTAATTAAAATCCTGCTTTGGGATTAGACTTTGATAACTCAAAAACAAGTCCAGTCCTTAAACTTTATTACAATAAATCAAACACTGTACTTGAAGACAATTAGGAAAATGGTCAAACGGCGTAAGCATTTATGTCTGTTTTGTACATTGGGTGGATTTTTAACATAGGAGAACTTTCATTTTTTTTTCATTTTTATCAGAAAAGCAGTCAATCTACATTGTGTATTCTCAGAGTCATCTAGAACTAACAAAAGTTATGGTGAGCTTAAAATGGTTTAATGGTTTAATTTTAAAATTGGTCTTTAAAATGGATCTTTAAAAGCAGATTGTCTCCCATACCTGCCATGCTTACTCTTTGTGTTTGCTCTTCCTCTACCTGGATGTCCTTTCTCTTCCCAGCTCCTTCCTCTCTGATTGTCCAAGCAATCTCCCTTCTTAAACAACTATTCAAATCTCTTTTTTTTTTTTTCCAGGAAGCTTTTCCAGACTATTTGAGGATACACTGATATATTTATTTCCTGATTTCCTTTGCTTCATAATCTATATTGTAAATTCTACCATTTTATTCTGTGATTTCAGAGCAGGCTTTACACATATATGGAATAGCCAGTGGGACATTGCCCCAGTGATTTCATGATTGCTAAAGGTCTTCTTTGCATGTGTTTGTTTATGGTGTCTGAAGTTCCACCAGGAGCAATTATTCCATTGGTGGTAAACAGTGTTTTCTCTGGTTTGTTCATTATTGAAACTTATGTAATGCTAGGGAGTATAGCAAATTAAAGCTTCTGTCAAATTGATTCATGTCCTCCTTCCCAGTGAGAAACACTGGGAGTTTGAGCAGCATTGTTATTTAGTGGTCTGGAGATTGTCATGCATAGTGAGGAGAGAGAAAATAACTTGAGAAAATTAGGAAATACTACAAAAAGAGGATTTAAAGATATTAATGATAAGCTTCATGGATTTAAGAATTTCCCAGTGCCAAACCTATCTGCTTTTATGTGTAGTTCTCTATACATGTTTTTGTTTTTGTCTTTCCCTTTCTCTCTATAACTTGAACACTCTTTATGGAGAAGAAATGTATCCAAAGATTATACCTATTACAGTATCTCATATAGTTTTAGGCATACAGAAATTTCTAAGAATATGATGATTGAAATAAAATGCTTTTCGTTATTTCTATTTTATTGTATTATGTGAAAGAAGCTTAGTTTTCCAAAACTGAAATGTTACAATAGTGGTTTATACTTAATTTCAACATTGATAATTTTTTTTTAATGTCAGAGGGAAAATGTTGGAAAAAGAAAACCCAGCAGGATCTAGTATTTGGGCAAGAATGAGAAGGATCATATAATGGTGATGTCCAGTCACATAAAATTCACTTTACAACTCTATGCTGCTGATCAGTTGCTTTTTTTTTTTTTCCTTTGCTCTCGTGCAAGACGGTGTAATGGAGGAGGTTGGTGTGCTGTACATTCCTGGATTATTTGCACTTCAGGTGAAGGGACTGGCGAGAATATTGAGAATGAATTATTAATGGGAATCTTCTTTGTGGTAAATACGGCGCTGAGCCTGAGGTCCTACTTGATACTGTCAAGACTGTACTGCTAAGTTTTTTTTTTTTTTTTTAATACTGCTGAGATTTTTATTTTATTTTAAAAATCCTTCCCTTGGCAAGAAATAAAAGGAATGGAAAGGAAGAACTGAAAGAGAATGGCCAAAGCTATGTTGTCTTTTCTCCCTCCTATATTTATCCTTTGTCCCCATTCCTTTGCTTCTAGGACTTTTCCCTGCAGAGAGGTGACCACCTTCTTTTGCATTGTCATTGTGCCAGTACCTGCCTGCATAATAGTCCTCAAACTCAATTGTGCTTCCTTGTGTCACTGCTAGAGAGGAAAAACAAAAACAAAAAAAACCAAAAACCTTTACCCTTTCAAGCTTATTCTAAGCTGGTCTAAGAATTAAATTGACACTAGTCAGATCAACAGAAGAAAATCAGATTTACTTTCCTGTGTATAGGGGATCCACACAGACAATCAGGCAAAATGAGGTAAAAATGTCATCATGAACTAAGGAGAAGAGTGGTAGGGGTCTGAGGCTTTAAATAGAAGGAAAACAATTCTCAGGAAGGTAAAAAAGAGTGAATGTTTGATAAGCAAATGTTTGCTAGACCATACAGAAACAATGGGACATAGAGAGGAATTTTAACCAACATATTTTGCTAAATTCCTCCCTGTCTCCCACCCCTAGTTCCCATTATAATGTAGTTATTTATGGAGAGCTATCTCCTGGAGCAGTTTTTCTATCAAATTCTTTTTAGGCAGTTAGGGAAAGGTCAAAGTTGCTTTCTGAGTCTT
>NW_023253364.1:0-3040 GCF_002007445.2 Ailuropoda melanoleuca | reverse complement strand
TGAACCCAGTCAAGGGAAATTTCAGAGTCCACACTATTAAGCACTCTGTCCTTGGTCACACCTATCCAGGCACAGGGTCATTGTTCTTGTCATTGGGAGGATGACATGCTACAGAGCAGCTTTCTCAGAGCCCTCTTCATGTTCCTGTTCCTCAGGCTGTAGATGAAGGGGTTCATCATGGGAGTGACCACCGTATATAGGACTGAGGCGAACATCCCTGCCTGAGAAGCATGTGTCCAGGTGGAACTGAGGTAGACCCCCAGGCAGGTTCCATAGAACAAGGAGACCACAGAGAGGTGAGACCCACAGGTGGAGAATGCTTTATACTTTCCTCCCACTGTTGAGATCTTCAAGACAGAAGAGACAATTTGGGAATAAGAGAAAAGGATCCCAGCGAGAGGAAAAAAGCCTATCACACCTGTCACAATATATAATATGACATTACTGATGAAAGTGTCCGAGCAGGCGAGGTGCAGGACCTCAGGGAGTTCACAGAAATAGTGTGGGATTTCAATGACTGCACAGAAAGAGAGCTGCAACATGGTTAAACTCTCAGGAAGGGCCCCCAGAACACTGATGAGCCAGGTCAGGACGAGCAACTGGGCACAGAGCTGGGGGTTCATGATGACCGTGTAGTGCAGGGGATGACAGAAAGCCACAAAGCGGTCATAGGCCATTGCAGTCAGGAGTAAATTGTCCAAAAGTCCAAAAACTGTGAAAAAATACATCTGCGTGAGGCAGCCTTCATAGATAATGACTTTGCTCTGAGTCTGGATGTTCAGCAGCATCTTGGGGACGGTGGTGGAGGTGAAACAGATGTCTGCAAAGGACAGGTTGGAGAGGAAGAAGTACATGGGGGTGTGGAGGTGGGAGTCTGAGCAGATGGCCAGGATGATGAATAGGTTCCCAAAGACAGTGACCAGGTACAAAGACAGGAACAGCCCAAAGAGCACAGACTGAATCTCTGGCTTCTCAGAAAGTCCCAGGAGGAGAAATACTGGAAGCACTGAGTGGTTTCTTGGTTCCATGTAAAGGAGCGTCTGCCAAGAACACAAGAAGCAAGACAAAATCAATGACCAATGGGCATCTCAGAAACATCATCACCTTTTCCTTGAACCTGATATTGAGGAGACAGTTATTTGATTGATGGTCTCTTCTCTCTTGTCTGTCCATTTGGGGTTTCCAAATGCTGCCAAATTCTCCCGCGTTGCCACCACCAGCTGGAAAACCTACATGCAAAAACTAATTTTGCACTCAAAGCTGACCTCCTCGGTTGTTCAACTGTACTGATACCTGATCACCCAGCCTTAGCCTTCTCATATATCTTTGATTTAATTCATAATTTACTTCTAAATACAGTAAAATAACATTTTCCTGATAATAAAAGAATAATTTTAATTATCATTTTAATAATACAAAATAAAAAAGTTTGGGTCTATATATAATTTCCATAAGCTATGATAACATCATGATATTTGCTACTTACTTTTTTATTATTATTTTTATTGTGATATGTTTGCTACTCATTTGACCATTCAAAATATATAATGAATGGGGGCACCTGGGTGTCTCAGTTGGTTAAGCGCCTGACTCTTGATTTCAGCTTGGGTCAAGATCTCAGGATCATGAGATCGAGCCCCCTGTTGGGGCTCAGCATGTATCCTGCTTAAGATTCTCACTCTCAGAGGAGGAGGAGTTAAGATGGAGAGGAGTAGGGGTCCCCTTTTTCAGCTGGTCCCCTGAGTCAGGTTGGATAGGTACCAGACCAGCCTGAACATCCACGGAATCAGCCTGAGATGCAGGAAGATACATCTGGATCTCTACAAATGAAGATCTCCAGCGCTGAGTATTGAGGTACGGAGCAGGGAGCCGTGAAACCGCGCACAGATAAACGGAAGGGGGAGGGAGCCGCCACGTTCGGGCACTGGGAAGTGGTAGCCACCTGCATGGGGGAGCAGGAGGACTCGAGGATGGCACCTGCGAGAGAGCAGACTGCGACCATGAGCCAGGAACGCACACCACCAGACTTTTCACGGAACTCCGGTGCGCTCACTGGATCCAGACTGAGACCGGGAACTCCGGGAGCGCGCGGGGGCGGCTGGCGGCATTAGAAACACAAAGGACAGAGACGCGCTGGCCTTGGAAGTGAGGGCTGGGATGCCGGGTGTGGGGCGCACATCTTGGGATGCTGCAGGGTTCAGCAGCACCAGCAGTAACAGAGTTAAAGTGGCCAGAACATCAGTGGAGAATGGGCCATGATCCCTCCGTTCTGTGACAGAGGCTGAATTTTGGCCGCTGTTGCTCTGACTCTCAGAAGAGGCACAGCAAACCGCCAGGGAAAGCCGCCAGAGAACAAAAGCCTGGAAAGACCGGATCACAGTGTGCCCATCCCCATCCCCCCTCGCAGGGGACATGGAGACTCCACCCAAACAGGGTTGCCTGAGTATCGGCGCAGCAGGCCCCTCCCCCAGAAGGCAGGCTGAGAAATAAAGAAGCCCACATCCCTAAGATCCCTATAAAACAAGGGTGCCTGGCCTGGGTCCCAGTCAATAATTTGGGCTCTGGACAACCCTGCATCCTCTCCTCATCAGAATGACGAGAAGGAGAAGTCCCCCCCCAGCAAAGAAAAGACAATGAGTCTGTGGCCTCTGCCATAGAACTAATGGATATGGATATAACCAAATTATCAGAAATGGAATTCAGAGTAACAATGGTCAAGATGATGTATAGACTTGAAAAAAGTATTAACGAAAATGTTAATGAGAATANTAATGAGAATATAGAATCTCTAAGGGTGGAAATGAGAGCGAATCTGGCAGACATTAAAAATTCTATGAGCCAAATGCAGTCAAAACTAGAGGCTCTGATGGCCAGGGTGAATGAGGCAGAAGAACGTATCAGCAAATTGGAGAATGGGTTAGTAGAAGAGGAAGATAAAATAGAATCTGGACTAAAAAAAAATCCATGTACAAGAATGTAGGTTACGGGAGATTACTGACTCAATGAAACGTTCCAATGTCAGAATCATCGGCATCCCCAA
>NW_023253363.1:0-947 GCF_002007445.2 Ailuropoda melanoleuca | reverse complement strand
GTTATACGCAACTAATAAATCATCGAACTTTACATCAAAAACCAGGGATGTACTGTATGGTGACTAACATAGTATAATAAAAAAATTAAAAAAATAAAAATCAAATAAAATCTTTAAAATAAAATAAATAAGGCATGAAGTTTAAGTCAAAGTGGGGTTTTTGGGTTTTTTTGCATATGGATATAAAATTGTTCCAAAACTATTGGTTGAAAGATTATCCTTCCTCCATTGCACTAATGTCAAAAATCAAATCTCCATATTTCACTGGTCTGCATATCTAAACATTCACCAACACCACATTGCCTTGATTACTATAGCTTTAAAATGGGTTGTGTCATTACATTATCAATTTCATTCTTCTTTTTCAAGACTATGTTAGCTATTCTTTGCCTTTTCATATCTTATTTATTTTATTTTTTTAAAGATTGTATTTTAAGTAATCTCTACACCCAATGTGGGGCTCAGACTCACAACCCCAATTTCAAGAGTTGCCTGCGCTACTGACTGAGCCGGCCAGGTGCCCCTATGTCTATAAACAATCTTGATGGGATTTTTGTTGGAATTGAGTTTAGCGGACTTAGGGAGAATTAACATCTTTACTATGTTAAGTGTGCCAATTCATGAACGTGGTATGTTTCTCCATTTCTATTTTTTAAAGATTTTATTTTTAAATAATCTCTACATCCAATGTGGGGCTCAAACTTCCATCCCCGAGATCAAGAGTCTTGTGCTCCACTGACTGAGCCAGCCAGGCATTTAGATCTTCTTTGATGACTTTCTACTTATTTAGATCTCCCTTTAGGGGCTTCTGGGTGGCACAGTGGTTAAGCGTCTGCCTTCCGCTCAGGGCGTGATCCCGGCATTACGGGATCGAGTCCCACATCAGGCTCCTCCGATGGGAGCTGCTTCTTCCTCTCCCACTCCCCCTGCTTGTGTTCCCTCTCTCA
>NW_023253362.1:0-913 GCF_002007445.2 Ailuropoda melanoleuca | reverse complement strand
TCCCATAACGCCGGGATCACGCCCTGAGCCGAAGGCAGATGCTTAACCGCTGTGCCCCCCAGGCGCCCCCAGATGGTGTTTTAAAACCAATTTTACACGATAACAGCAGGAAACGAAAAAATAGCAGCTGAGAGTCGCCATGATTCATTTGATGACATTTCATGTGCATGTTTAGGTGATGGACCAAAGACTGTGTCCCTTTACTGCTTAATCAGCTCAAGGGTCTCTTCCACATGGCAGCGATGCAACTAGTCTATGATTCACTCCGCTTGCTGGCCTGAAAATTATGTGATTCCTCTTGAATAGTTAAACTTTTGGGAGATTCACATGGCTTCAAAAGATGTGCATGAATGAAACTTCCCGGGCAGTTGACAAATCCTTGCACTTAAGACCCACAAGTGTTTCTGCTCTTTTTGTGTCCCAGACAGTTGCCGGAAGACGATAAACCAGCCGAATGTTCTAGGTGCTGCGCGTTTGGACCTCTCTATTCGATGTTTTTCCTCCCTCTCAACACAAAGTATGCTTTCTTTCTCTTTACTGCCTCTCTCACCCCTTTGCTTTAAGAACTAGTTTCTACGTCCTTCAAGAGCCTTTTCTTCTACTAGTTCTCAGAAATCCATCTCCCCTACTTGCTCTATTACCATCCATATGACTTGACTTACCTTGTATTTTGTAGGCTGTTGCACGCATGATGTGTGTGCTTGTAAATCATGCCTGCTTGGATCATAAACTTCTGGAAGGCCAGAATGATAAATGTTTTAATGATAAATTTAAAAGGTGACAAGTGAAATGTTCCTTGCCTCTGCTTAGAGCATTACTTCTCAAGGTCCGCACTGTTGAATTTTGGGCTGGATAATTCGTGGTTGTAGGCGGCTATCCTCCACATTGTGGGATGTTGAACAGCATCCCTGGC
>NW_023253361.1:570-3680 GCF_002007445.2 Ailuropoda melanoleuca | reverse complement strand
AGACTCAGTTATACCTAGGACTAACTGGCAGACAACCCAACAGACTTCATGACTCCCTGATGTCCTCTCAGTAGTGAGGGAGTAAGGATGGGGCCCTAGAGTGGGTCCGTGAGTATTTTATTCAAAAGTGGAGAAGTCACATATATCCCCACTGGCACCAACGAATCCCATCATTATAACCATCTAATGACAAACTGTAGAGGCGCTATCAGGAAAATCAGGATAGAAGCACGTCGCCTAAGTCAGCATCAAAGATCTCTGCTTTGTGTGTTGCCCGCAACTCACGACAGTCAGTGAACGTACACAACCCCTGACAAGTCTGCAGTGGAGCAGAGCTTTACTCAGTATGCTAGCGACAAGGGTGATGTTTGGTCTCTGCAATTTTTAGAACGAAGACATCAGAGAAATACCAAAATTACATACACCTACACATCAGCTTGGAAGCAAACAGAGTCCAGCTCACCTCCCAACAGCTATGCGTAACAGACTAAGGGAATACAGAAAATGGGAGAGCTAGAATAGCAATCAGAAGGGGGAAAAATTAACAAAAATAACCAGAGACTCCTAGTGGCTCTGCTAGTTATGACTTAAGCCCCCTTCCTCAGAACAATAGGTAAGAGCTTGCTCAAATTTTCATTGTTTGTCCAGGTAGCATCTTATTGGATTCTGTGAATAATCCCCAGTAAGCCCCTGTATTATAGCTCTTACGAATGTAGCTAAGGCTTAAGGAAGTGCTTCATGTCAGATGACTTGTTCAAATCAGACAGAAAGGAAGTGAAAACCCTGGCCTACAATCAGCCTCCCAAAGTCAAGAGCAGCCCTTCTTTCTCTTCTCTGCCATGCGGATGAGAATGCTGCATGAGTCAACTATTCTTCAACTTGAGAAATAAAAATGATAGGTGGCATCTCCACAAAGGAAATTATTTTCAAAACATTATTCCAGGTTAAATTTTTGGTTTGTGCTTTCCATCATAGCAATTTAAAACACATTATGAATTTGTCAGCAGCTCCAGGATCCACAGCCTTGGCATAATTAAAACCCATTAGTTTGGTTCACAGTATAATGGCACCACATGTGCTGTGAAAACATATTCTCCTAAAAGGCCTTAGGAGGACATTAAACATTCACAACCCACAATAAAAACTTAGCAGAACATGTCAAAGAGTAAAACTTTTTATTAGCAGATGGTGTAACTCACCACTCGGGGATACTAAGATCCAGCCAGTCCTGTTTACGACTTTGAACTAATGGAAGTGGGAAAACTATCTCGGGGGCATCAGAAAACCTCTTCTGGCCCAGAATTCTGCCATGCCAAAGTGTCATCACAGGGCTGAGAATTTTCCACTGCACTTCTAAGAGAAGTTGAATGTTCAAAGAACCCCCTCCTAATGACCTTTCTTTTTTTTTCTTCTTCTTCTTTCTTTTTTTTTAAGAGAGTGGGTTGGGGAATAGGGCAGTAAGGGGCAGTATCTTAAGCAGGCTTCACACCCAGCACAGAGCCTGATGTGGAGCTCCATCTCAGAACCCCGAGATCATGACCTGAGCGGAAATCAAGAGCAGATGCTTAAACGACTGAGCCACCCATGTTCCAATGACCTTATTTTGTATCATTCCTCCTCTTTATTATGACCTCTCTGCAACTCAAATCTTACACTTTTCTTCTCCTATGCTCAAATTTGGGCAAGTTTCATCATCCTTAGTCCCTTTCTCTCTAGCAGAAGGTCACCTTCTGGGAGCCACATTAGAATAAAAACACTGATCAATGAGAATTCTCAGTTCCACCAGCAGAGTGAAGAGAATAAAGACAGAAAAGTCCATAGCATTTTAAGAATTTAAGCTAAGACTAACTATGAGTTAGAGAAAAATCTATGTAGATCTAGACAATAAAAAACAAAACTCTAAGAACTGTACTTTAAGCATTCATAATTTTGATCACGAAAAACACCTCTAAGCACATTTATATAAATGATAAACAGTTTATAACAATGAAAGGCACATGTATGGTACAAAAACAAGGGAACAGTGAATCTCACAAAAATATTTTTGTCATACACACACACACACACACACACACACACACACGTTAGCCTCATTCACCTGTTATGTTGCTGCAGTGGCCCCAAAGGAAACAGAAAGAAGCAAATGATAACAAGGTTAAGAAACCATTAGATACCTAGGAATAAACCTAACCAAATAGGTAAAAGATCTATACTCTAGATACTACAGAACGCTTATGAAAGAAATTGAGGAAGACACAAAAAGATGGAAAAACATTCCATGCTCATGGATTGGAAGAATAAACATTGTTAAAATGTCTATTCTGCCCAGAGCAATCTACACTTTCAGTACCATCTCTGTTAAAATACCATTGGCATTTTTCAAAGAGCTGGAACAAACAATCCTGAAATTTGCACAGAACCAGAAAAAAACCCAAATCACCAAGGGAATGATGAAAATAAAAAACAAAGCAGGGGGCATCACGTTGCCTGACTTCAAGCTATATTATAAAGCTGTGATCACCAAGACAGTATGGTATCAGCACAAAAACAGACACATAGACCAATGGAACAGGACAGAGACTCCAGAAATGGACGCTCAACTCAATGGTCAACTACTCTTTGATAAATCAGGAAAAAATAACCAATGGAAAAAAGGACAGTCTCTTCAATATGTGGTGCTGGGAAAACTGGACAGCTACATATAGAAGAATGAAACTGGACCATTTTCGTACACCATACACAAAGATAAACTCAAAATGGATGAAAGACCTCAATGTGAGACAGGAATCCATCAAAATCATAGAGGACAGCATAGGCAGGAACCTCTTCAACACTGGCCACAGTAACTTCTTTCATGACACGTCTCCAAAGGCAAGGGAAACAAAAGAAAAAATGAACTTTTGGGACTTCATCAAGATAAAAAGCTTCTGCACAGCCAAGGAAACAATCAACAAAACTAAGAGGCAGCCCACGGAATGGGAGAAGATATTTGCAAATGACATTACGCACAAAGGCTGATATCCAAGATCTATAAAGAACTTCTCAAACTCAACACTCAAAAAATAATCAAGTCAAAAAATGGGCAGAAGATATGAACAGACACTTCTCCA
>NW_023253361.1:0-194 GCF_002007445.2 Ailuropoda melanoleuca | reverse complement strand
CCAAACTGTGGAAGGAGCCGAGATGCCCTTCAACAGATGAATGGATAAAGAAGATGTGGTCCATATATACAATGGAATATTACTCAGTTATCAGAAAGGATGAATATCCACCATATGCATCAGCATGGATGGAACTGGAGGGGATTATGCTAAGTGAAATAAGTCAAGCAGAGAAAAACAATTATCATATGGCT
>NW_023253360.1:0-2286 GCF_002007445.2 Ailuropoda melanoleuca | reverse complement strand
TGATTGATACTTCATTAGAAACTAAAATTAAGATTATCTTGACAACAGCCTGACCTCCAAGGTCCTGTAAACCTCAAGGTCAGCATAGAGAAATTCCTTACAAATTTACATTATCTCTACTTCCTGCCCCAACAAACTTAAAAGTACAGAATCAGTCACTCCTCACAATCCTGGTGCATCTCTTTCTGCCCACAGGTCTTGTCCCTGTGCTATAATAAAAGCATCTCTTTGCACCATATACATGTCTTAAGAATTCTTTCTAGACCCTTGTGTTGGGTCACCCTACATCAATATGATATCTCATTTGACAAGGACAGCCTGTTACACAGCAAGAGCTGACTGACACAATCATCCAAGTGAGCAGATAGAACATGTACTGTTTTTATTTGTGGCATAGGATCTGACAAATGAGGACAGTGGTCATGATAGTTCTGTTATTCACATTTATTTCTGATGGCTTTATGAACAAGTGACTGTATGTAGTCTCCCTTCCATGTCACTGGGAGAGTTTGAAGGACGTGCATGTCTGTGCAGAAGAACTGGTGACTCTGAACCACACGACCAGCAGGACATCCAGCTCTCCTGTGAAGTGCCCTCTGATCACACAGGTGGAAGAGACTTCTGAGCAGGAAGGAGGCAGAGAATGGATGATGCTGATACTCTTCATTCATCACCCCTTAGAATTTGTGGCAAATATCAGGAAAAAGGAGCTATTTTGTGGAACCATAGAGAGTCATATTAGCAGATATCTTTGGAGATTTTCAAGTAGAAACAGGAAGATAATTCAGTGGTAAAACATTCAAGACAGGAAGCAATACATCAGGTCAATGAATAAACCCCCTCCTTTGTGGATACGAATATCCCATGCTTCCACAAGTACATGCACAGCGTGAACTCTGGTGTAAAAACAGGAGAATCGGAAAAAAGGAGTATCTTGTGTAGCAGCAAAATGACTGTCTTGAAATTTTGCTTCATCATATTTATAGTCATCCTGACACTAAGAACATATCAGGTCGATCTGTGTATTCAAATTTGTCTTTCCACGTAGACGCCACTGGGAGAGAGATGTGTCTGCAGTGGCTACGGTGGGCTCTCTGGACATGAGCGGAATCGCAGAATAAAATCAGGACCCAGTTAGGAAATATAGGAGCATATTTATGGAGTAAGCGTCTGAACTAAACTTTTTGATTGTAATGTAAGAGCCTGATACGAAGCTATTGACCCTGAGGCATGCATCTCAAAGACCATCAAGTTGAGGAAACACATTGTCAGTTGAGACACAATTACCAGATCCAGCCCTCGGGCTGCCTCAGCCATGAAGTACCTCTTCAGACAGCTCTGGGTAACTACACACTGACACGTGAGTGACCGGCTTTCCTTTCAGCACCCAATTTCCACACATATAAAACTGTCCTATAAAGGGTGAACCCACAAATTCCAAAACACTTTGGCCATGGACCCCAATAAAGGCCGATCCCTCACCAGTGCTTGCTCTCTGTCCCTCTCAATGCCTTCTCCCTTCTGAGACATCCCCAAATGGACTTTGGGATCCCAAGTGCCCTCGGGACCTGATAGGATTAAAGTTCTCTGATGGGTGCTGCTGAGGCCTGTCTTGCAGTCACAGTAAGAACCCAAGGGCTGGTGCAGCCACAGCAGAGGCTCTGGTCAGGGAAGCATCTGTGGGAATGTCCACAAGCACAGGGTGCAGGGGGTGTCCAGGCTTTCCTAGCCTGAGCATCCCTGTCAGGAGCCTGAGACTTAAAAGGAACAACTTAGAGTCCACATTATCAGGAAGAGGAATGAGGATAGTGATTTAAAAAGACTGACAGACTCAAAGTGAAAACTAGGGTTTTGTATTTTCATTTACAATACATTTATGTGAAGGGTTTAGGGCCAAATGTAGTTTCTTCCATATGAAGAATGTAGGCCATGCTTAGTCTTTTTGGGAAATCTAGAGAGAATTTACGTGGCATGACATAAATCATTTGAAATGAAATTATTTTTAAGAAATCCAACTTGCCCCATGTAAGATACAGAAATTTCAAGCGTTTGTGATCCAAGTTTAGGAAAACATTAGGAATGTATGAAATTTGACAAGGGGGAGCCTGTTTGTGTATCAGACAGAGCAGAAGCTTAATATACTGCATTACTTAACAGTACGAAGAAGCTGAATTCAAACAAACGGAAATTCCAGGAAATATATGGAATATATGGAGCAGGTTGTACTTCCACAGCCTGATCTAAGAATAGCAGTCCCTGGCTCTCAGGCTGTGAGACCTGCAGTCA
>NW_023253359.1:0-1973 GCF_002007445.2 Ailuropoda melanoleuca | reverse complement strand
TGGGACCCCAATACATCTGCAAAAATCCCATCACCCTTGCATTACAAGGTCTTCTAACGGTGGTCATAACAACAGGGAGCAGAAATCCTGGGGCCGTGTTAGAATCCTACATACAACAGCAAGTATTACCTGCTAATGCCATTNACATACAACAGCAAGTATTACCTGCTAATGCCATCCTTGCTTAGCCTTGACAGAGGTGAAAGCCACTATCTAAGGGAGAGGAGCTGGGGCAAGATGTAGGGGTATAAGGTGATGACTTCAAAGGTCACATAAGCCAGTAAGTTGAGACAGAGAAATTGAGACGTGACCAAGCTGGTTGAACTAGTGCATCCTGAAGGAGTCTGACAGCAGAGCCTCAGTGTGCCCATCTGGGCCACACAGTCTTTATAGCTGAAGAATATAGAAAGATGTGCTCAGCAAGCCTACATCCAGACTGGGTGATCTGAGGAAACCACCTCAACTCTTAACCCTGAAGAGCTAGCAGTTTAAGTGCTGTGCATCTAATGGAGACAAAAGCAGCAAAGAATTCAGTGATGGCCATCATCAGAAGAACACACCTGACTGCTTCAGAAGAGGAAGATCTTCCAATATATAGAACTGCTGTAAATATTCACCCTAAGGTCATGAAATTATAAATTTTTATTGCTGATTGACTGGGTCTCCATACATGAAGAGGCTGATGCCTCTGTTTGCAATTTATCATTGCATTCTCCATCAGAATCACTGGCATACTGTCCGGAGTTTCTGGATCTTGTTGTGTCCCCATTTTCTGAGACCTAAGGCAATTTCTGCAACCGTACGCCTTCCCCAGAGAAGATAGCCCCGGCAGCCCAGGTAATCTCTTCCCCAGTGTCCCACCTGAAAGGAGCTAGCACCAGTCTTCAGGTGGCTTCATAAATAAGCATGAAAATCCTGACAAATGTCTGATCAAAATGACCTATCTAAACATCTCTAATGGTAGATTTTAGTTTAAGCAGACTGGACTGCAGGAATTCACCTTCTCGTGTAAGAAAGAAATTCTCACTCCTTTCCTCGTGCCCACAATTTGCTTTCCCCTGGAGTGCCTCTTCACCCACATTTCTCAATCACAGACAGCCATTAGGTGATTTCAGATCAACAGCAGAAACCAGACAGTTTCTTTGGCTCCCACCCTGCTGCAGATTGAATTTAGCTCAAAGGAAGCACCCAAACCAAAGTGAGTACAACTTAATTCCTGGTTTCTTCATCTTTTAATACTCACATAGGTTATTTTTGACTGTGAGAGTACTATCTGGGAGCCAAGAGCCTACAGAACTAAGTATCATAAGAACACCTCCATTTCCCCTCTGAGGCAATCATGGGAGTTTCCAATGGGAAAACAGGATGGCTTCATTTAAAATAGGAGCTGAAGGAGAAGGTAGAGTACCAGGACAGATGATGATATTTTAGAAGGAAAGACTAAACTGTTCAAGCACAACTTTTTTTTTCCGGCAAGAAAACAAGGCAATGCATCCTCCGTGCCCTATATGGGTAAGATGAAAGCCTCTCCCAGATGTAGCCATCTCTCTTCCTAACACTGGGCTGCCGTCAACTCTAGCTTACAACAGGTGTCCGAAAATGGTACATCTTGGGGTAACCAATAAAGGATGGATGCTTCAGAGGTACTAACATGGGCAACTATTGTTTTCCTCATCTGGATGTTACAAGCACCCTACTGCACCCCCAGGTCCATCTTATCCCGCCAAATGTAGCTCAGGACCATGAACAGAAAAGCAGCTCTTACTTGCTGGGATGTCCTAGCCCCATGGACACCTCTAAGAAAATGCACCAGCAAGAACACTCAAGGAACAGGGCTCTGCTTTTGTTCTGACATTCCTAGAGAGGTTCGATCTTAGCCTTAGTAACAAGAATAAGGGAGAATGGGTGGCCACGTCCTTAAAGAACATGATCCTGAAGGTCATTATCACTTCTACTATGTACCAGTGTAACCC
>NW_023253358.1:356-1218 GCF_002007445.2 Ailuropoda melanoleuca | reverse complement strand
CCATAGTGGTCTCTGAGACACCACACAGTCCAGGGAAATATCAACAATCATCATCTCTCGTGAGTAAGGGAACGTGAATGAAAAGGATCAGGATTTTCGAGGACTCAGCGCCCTTCTCATTGGTAATAAAGCAGAGCGTCCAGCAGAATACCTCCAGCGAACAGCAGCCTTTTAAATGGGGACCCCGATTCCACATTGGGTGTAGGGGCCTGGGGAGGATCCAGCCCTTAGAACCAAGAAACAAAGTGTGAGGGGAAAGCCCTTGAAGTCACGACGGCCTTATGGAAGGTGGAACAGGAATCAAGGTGCTTTGGTACCGTGAGTGAAACACGACGAACACAGCACTGAGAAAGACAATTCGGCCAAAACCCGCTTCCAACGAAATGTTTGCTCCCTGGGGAAATCCTGTCAAAACTGCTGGCGGCAATGGAACGAAAAGGCCCAAAACACGTCCGTCAGAAACATCACCGTACAGGGACCGTCTTAGCACTATCATCACCCTTCGTGAATAGGGAAACATGAGGGAAAGTGGTCGCGGAAGCCTGACGAGAGTGCCCCATAGTGGTCTCTGAGACACCACACAGTCCAGGGAAATATCAACGATCATCATCTCTCGTGAGTAAGGGAGCATGAATGAAAAGGTTCAGGATTTTCGAGGACTGAGCGCCCTTCTCATTGGTAATAAAGCAGAGCGTCCAGGAAAACACCTCCAGCGAACAGCAGCCTTTTAAATGGGGACCCCGATTCCACATTGGGTGTAGGGGCCTGGGAAGGATCCAGCGCTTAGAGCCAAGAAACAAAGTGTGAGGGGAAAGCCCTTGAAGTCACGACGGCCTTATGGAAGGTGGAACAGGAATCAAGG
>NW_023253358.1:0-274 GCF_002007445.2 Ailuropoda melanoleuca | reverse complement strand
CCCGCTTCCAACGAAATGCTTGCTCCCTGAGGAAATCCTGTCAAAACTGCTGGCGGCAATGGAACCAAAAGGCCCAAAACACGTCCGTCAGAAACAACACCGTACAGGGACCGTCTTAGCACTACCATCACCCTTCGTGAATGGGGAAACATGAGGGAAAATGGTCGCGGAAGCCTGACGAGAGTGCCCCATAGTGGTATCTAAGACCCCACACAGTCCATTGAAATATCAACGATCATCATCTCTCGTGAGTAAGGGAGCATGAATGAAAAGG
>NW_023253357.1:0-826 GCF_002007445.2 Ailuropoda melanoleuca | reverse complement strand
GTCTTTCGCAGAAGAGATGCCGCTTCTGTGCAACCACAGCCTCAGACTCCTGTCTCTGCCTTTTGGCTAAAAACGGAAAACTGAGCTGCTGCTGGACAGCGCCCCCTGTGGTCACACGTGGATCAGACAAATGCCACCATCTGTATCTTCCTCCTGAAAGCAGCTGAGGCCTTTCTCTATTTTGGTTTCTAGCTCCATGGAAAAAAGGGGTCATGGGGAGACCTCTGAGACCCATACCCAGTATTGTATATTACATGCCAATAAATGCTCAAAAAATAATTTTTAATAATGAAGAAAATAAGGGGATTTTCTTCTTCCAGGTATCCCTACCTTGCCCAGGATTTATTGGCCAACATCTAGATTCACCTGGCAGGTTTCTTTCTCTGTGCATTCAGTTGCATTTTGTGCTCCTGAAAATTTTGCAAACTTGACATTTTCAGAATTCAGTAACTCCCATGTGAATTAATATAAAAAGGGGGATTGCATTCTTGTGATGCAAAATTCCACCACTATCCCACTCAGGAGCACATTATCAACAGGAAGGGTCTTGTGCTCAGGAGACCAGCACCGTCTCCTTTGCTTGATGACTTTCAAACCTACTCATTTATTGGGTCAAGTTTGTTTTCTTAGCGTCATCCGGAATGTGTTTTTGTGGAAATGCTCCGAAACCAACAGCGTGAAGATCACAGCAGTTGTTTGGCCGTATGTGTTTTCTTTTAATATTTCTAATTTCTTTTTCAAAGTAATTGGATTCTAGGAGTGTTTTTCAGCACTGGAATTAATAAATGCATAGCTAACTTTGTTACCAGATGGTGTTTTTTTTTTT
>NW_023253356.1:0-7324 GCF_002007445.2 Ailuropoda melanoleuca | reverse complement strand
CCACCCCCAACACAGAGCTCCATGTTTTGAAGGATTTGTCTACCAAACTGTCACTTAATAAGTAAGCCCCCCCTTTTGATTAATCAGACATGGCTGCTAATTAGAGCCCCTGATTAGCTTGAAGTAGCCAGGGTGACAGCACTGAGCTGCTATCATTCCAGATAAAAGCAAAGCAATATGGCATTTTGGGTACACAGCTCACCCTGACAGTGCATCACGTGATTTCCTCTGGGCTCTGTGTAACCCGGGAAAAGAGGTTCCAGATGCCCCNGAAAAGAGGTTCCAGATGCCCTGCTGGTCTCTTCAGGGACCCTCACAGGTCCAGGGCCTCAGGTGGGGTCTGAATCAGCATGAGTCCACAAAACATTTGGCTGCAGACTTGGTATTGCCCCTCTTCAAAATCAAAGCCACACAGGTTGTTTTGAGTAACAAACTTCTAAGCAAGGCGATCACAACCCTTGCTCAAGTAAATAGAAAAGATCAGGGAAATGGCTCATGCTCTTGAAGCTCAAATTGTGGGCTCATCTCTTTCTTCTTCAGAAAATCTTGGAGCACAGAACTGCTGCCAAGACAATGTTTAAGGCCTGGGTGCTTTCTTTTTTCTTTTTAATTGAAGTATAGTTGAAATATAATCTGAAATTAGCTTCAGGTGTACAACATTATAGACATTATGAGATGCTCAGCATGGTAAGTGTATTACAAAATTATTGACCATATTCCTTGTGCTATACTTTTCTTACCTGTGACTTATTTCTTTTGTAACTGGAAGTTTGTACGTCTTAATCCCCTTCATGCATTTCACCCATTCTTGTCTAGGGCTAAATTGACTTCCAGGAAATTTGTGTCTGTTTTCAGTCCCCCAAAAAGGAAGAAAGTATCAAAAATGATAATCCCCCAACAACCTTTCCAAAAGAAAGCCTTCNGTGCTATACTTTTCTTACCTGTGACTTATTTCTTTTGTAACTGGAAGTTTGTACGTCTTAATCCCCTTCATGCATTTCACCCATTCTTGTCTAGGGCTAAATTGACTTCCAGGAAATTTGTGTCTGTTTTCAGTCCCCCAAAAAGGAAGAAAGTATCAAAAATGATAATCCCCCAACAACCTTTCCAAAAGCAGGCCTTGTTATTTTCAAAACTTGTTTCTAGTTTCGCAGCCAAAGATATCTGAATATTTGAGCTTATATGTCTTTGAATGTCACCGATGCTGGTCTCTTTTTCATGTGTTTTCTGGCCTTTTATATTTGTTTTGTGAATTTATAGTTCCTGGACATTTTGGTTTTGTCTCTTACTTGTTTGGAAGAGTTTTTTTAAATATTGAGAATATTAACATTATCTTGTCCATGTTAAAAACACACATTAAATCTTAGGCAGCTAAATCACAAGACACAGATGTGGTTGTGGGTGTAGGTGTGGATGTGTGGGTGTAGGTGTGGATGTGTGGGCGTAGGTGTGGATGTGTAGATGTGTGGGTGTAGATGTGTGGGTGTAGGTGTAGATGTGTAGATGTGTGGGTGTAGATGTGTGGGTGTAGGTGTGGATGTGTAGATGTGTGGGTGTAGATGTGTGGGTGTAGGTGTGTGTAGGTATAGGTGTGGATGTGTGGGTGTAGGTGTGGATGTGTGGGTGTAGGTGTGGATGTGTGGGTGTAGGTGTGGATGTGTAGATGTGTGGGTGTAGATGTGTGGGTGTAGGTGTGTATGTGTAGATGTGTGGGTGTAGATGTGTGGGTGTAGGTGTGTATGTGTAGGTGTGTGGGTGTAGATGTGTGGGTGTAGGTGTGTATGTGTAGATGTGTGGGTGTAGATGTGTGGGTGTAGGTGTGTATGTGTAGATGTGTGGGTGTAGATGTGTGGGTGTAGGTGTGTATGTGTAGATGTGTGGGTGTAGATGTGTGGGTGTAGGTGTGTATGTGTAGATGTGTGGGTGTAGATGTGTGGGTGTAGGTGTGTATGTGTAGATGTGTGGGTGTAGATGTGTGGGTGTAGGTGTGTATGTGTAGATGTGTGGGTGTAGATGTGTGGGTGTAGGTGTGTATGTGTAGATGTGTGGGTGTAGATGTGTGGGTGTAGGTGTGTATGTGTAGATGTGTGGGTGTAGATGTGTGGGTGTAGGTGTGTATGTGTAGATGTGTGGGTGTAGATGTGTGGGTGTAGGTGTGTAGGTGTAGGTGTGGGTGTGTGGGTGTAGGTGTGGATGTGTAGATGTGTGGGTGTAGGTGTAGATGTGTAGATGTGTAGGTGTAGATGTGTGGGTGTAGGTATAGGTGTGTAGGTGTGGATGTGTAGGTGTGGGGGTGTAGGTGTGGATGTGGATGTGTAGGTGTGCGGGTGTGGCTGTAGATATCTTCTCCCAAAGAAGTCTTCTTCCTGATTGTCTATGTTCCAGTTCCTGGCTTCTCCAGCTTCAACTCTTTTATAGTTTGAGATGGGTTTTGAGCTAAAAATCCAAAAACCTTCTCAGGCACCCCCTCTTCCCATCTGGGGCTGGTCTGACCCCTCCCTCGGGTGAGACTGTGGGAGTAACGGCCACCTCTTGAAGCACCTTCCTTACAGGGTTGGGGACCCATGACTTACTACGTGTCAAGTCCTTAGGGCAGCACCTGGAACAGTATCAACACACAGATCAGGCCATTGTGATGACCGGCTTTTTGAGACCCCACAACAGTACCAGCGGGGCATTTCTCTTTGTGTCCCCACAAACCATCTCTTTCATGATCTTCACAGAACCTTCCCTGGGACACACCTCAGGCTCGCTGAGCTGTTGCAGGACGTCTTCAGATGCCGCCTGGTTGGGGGCCGGAGCAGTGGTGGTAGCAGACAGTCATAATGAATCCTTGAGGTCTTGCTCCCACAAGCTTCCAAGCGTTTTCTCATTTAACCTCAGGGCACCCCATGAAGTATAGGAGATGGCTCATATCGGTGCCCCCATGCCCTTGGGTTCCTTTCCCGTTTTCACGTTGTACACATGTGCCTTCACTCTCATATCCAGCACCTCCAGCCTGTGCCACAGACACAGGCATTACTTGTTATAATAGGAAATACATAATAAACTGTATTTTTTAAAAAAATCACAAAGCCACATGGGCTTGCCGATGTGGAGGAGGACAGTTTACTGACAAGCACGTCTCATTATGATGCACATACAATTAAGGACTGTGCATATTCTGCTCTTGGAGGAAAGTCTTCTCGTGTTAAAAAAAATGCTAACAGGGACATGGGTGAGCAGCCCAGCATGATGGAGAATTCTAATAATATTGGAACACCATCTAAGAAGAAATTGGGGGCTCCAGCAACATGATCATAGGAGGTTTCTTTCATCTGATGTTTTTGAGACAATTTGTTGGTGTTTTTTTTTTTTTCTTGAGGTTTGGGTCTGTTCAGATCCGAAAAGAAGCAGACACCAAGACAGAGTCAGAAATGCAAGAGATTTACTAGGGCAAATGACTTTGAAGGACACAGGAGAGAAAGGGCAGGAGGAGGCAGGGGGATGCCCAGGCCACAGTGGCAGTTGGGTCCCTGTGCAAGGAGGGAGAGAAAAGGAGACCCAGGTAGGAAGAGCCTCAGGTGGGGGGCTACAGAGACAGTGCTCGCCAGGCCAGGAAGAGCCCCAGGTCAGCAGCTGTCATTAGAGGAGTCCCACACTGGAGAATTGGCCAGGCCCCAGCACAGCCTGCAGGCTCAGTCCCTGACTACGGCTTGCCAGGGGAGCGTGGACATGTTCAAAGGCGCTGCCACTGGAGGCCATGCTAGCTATACTCTCCATGGCGGTTCCGCAAAATACAGAACTATAAGGACAAGAAAGGGGTAGCCACGTTTCCTGAAAATGTTCTACCTGCCCAGCGCTCTCTCAAGGGATGCTGTTTCCTCCCCACTGACATCTTGCAAAAGAGTGCAGGTTATTCTTTCCATTGATAGATGAGTATCCTGAGGCTCAGACAGGGAAAGCAACTTCCCCAAGGCCACACAGCTACAAGTCATGGGACCGGACATGGTAGTGGCCTCCTTGGGCAGAGACACACACAGGGCACCTGGCAAAGGTCTAAGACCAGGTAGAGTTAAGGTCAGAGGGTGATGAGGAAAAATCCATGGCATGAACATCAGAGGCTTCTGACTCTTTTCTGTTGGAGCCTCAGGAATTAGCCACCCCCCGCCTCGTGCCTGCTCCCGTGGATATATGGGCCTGTGATGGTCCCGTGCACGCAGGGAGCTCCACTGTAGAGATGCCCCATGGAGTCGACAAGGACCATGCCACCAGCCCGGAGGCCCCGAGCACAGAGAACCTTAACTGCATCCTCAGAAGAAGAAAGCTTTAAGCCAGCAGTGGACTAGGGAATTAGGAAGGCTGCCAGATCAAAAGCTGATACCCAGGCCCATTTCAAACATTCTGATGCAGGAAGTCTGGGCTGGGGCCCAGAAATTGCCTTCTGAAAAGCAGCCCAAGCTTTTCTGATGGAGAAAACTGGCAGCCAATCACATCAAGAAACACTGTTCCAGACAATCCAAGAACCCAGATTGAGGGACGTTTTACAAAACAACTGGCCTATGCTCTTGAAAAATGTCAAGGTCTTCATTGGAAGGATTTTTCAGATTAAGGAGAAGTGACAACTGAAAGCAACACATGGTCCTGAATTAGATGCCGGGCCAGAAAAAAAATTTTTTCTTTTGCTATAAAGGGCATTGGTGGGACAATAGGTAAAATTTGAATTAAGCTATGCAGATGAGATAATTGTATTGTATCGGTGTTAATTTCCTAATTTTGATCAATGCACTGTGATTATGTAAGAGAATGACCTTGCTTTAAGGAAACGCACGCTGCAGTCATCAGGGCTAAATGGATATCAGCTCTACAACTTATTCTCAGATGATTGAGATAATCATAATAATAGACACATACGTGTGCGTGCATGTGTGTGCACGTGTGGGAGGGTGAGAAAGAGTGAATGATGAAGCAGGAAAACAGGGAGAAATAACCCTTGAGGGATCTGGGTGAAGGGGATGCAGAAACTCTTTACACTAGTTTTGCAACTTCTAAGTCTGAAATTATTTAAATAAATGACCAAGAAAGAGGCTTGGTGTCACCTGCATTTGATGAAAGCTGTCCAGGGGGTCCTGCGGGGGTGCAGGGAGCCAGGCCATGAACACAAAGGCTTCGGTTTGGAACAGGATCACTCCTCACCCACACACTCCTGTCTTGTAATTGCCCCCTTCTTCTGGAAAGCAGCTCCTTCGGGTGTCAGGTGAGAAGTCATCTCCTGTACCCCTCCGGAGCAGCAGCGCCCAGGCTATGCTAGGTGCCCCTGCCGTCCTCCCTGGCAGTTGCTCCTCTCACTGCTTGCTTACTTGTCTCCCCCACTGGCCCGAGGGGAATAGACTGTCTCATTTGTGTTTGTGTCCCCAGTCCTGGCACAATATTTGCCACAGACCCATGCTCACAAGACTGCTTTTTGTTTCTTCTGGCTGAAATCCAGCATTTTGCAATACACACTCCCTCACTAAACCCTGCCTTACCTGTCTCATCGGCACCCATAAAAACTTGTAAAGTAGGTCTGATTACTCCCATTTGATGGATGAAAAAATGCTTTGGGAAATGAAGTGACTCACTTGGGAAAAAAATGTATTGGATGAATAAATGAATAAGTAAATAAGGCAGAAAGTGCAGAGTGTTCTGTGACCCCAGAGAGGCCAAAGGTATGTCTATTAGGGGAACGAGGGGGTCCCCAGGAGATAAACTCCAGCTCAACTGAAGGAAGGACATTCTCATGGTCAGGACTATCCTACGACACAACAAGCTGCCTTGGTAGAGAGTGAGCTTCCCCTCCCTGGACCTGTGCGAGCAGAAGGTCCCCACATTGACGGAGATGAAAGGAAGATGAGAGGTGGCTGACAGCCAGCAGGGGTCCATTCTGTGATTCTTCTAGCAGCAGATGGTTTCCAAGCTGATTCGGTGGAAGAAGGGGCTTGGGATAGGGACACGGTGGGATACCTGAAGATAAGCTTTGTTCCCCTACCTCCCCCTCACCTCACCGCCCCTCCAAGAATAGCATTTCCCTGAGGGCACGTGCCAAGTCCTGGCCCATCAAAACATGAATTTAAAAAATCGGCCCTTGCACTTAGAACATTTTTAAGCGGAGGCTTTGCAACAAAACAATGGCCTCATTTGACTTTATTTGAAATGAGGGAGCCGACCCCCAATCAGACTCATAGTGGTCATGTGGGACTTGCAGCTGGCCCCATCTGGGGCTCGAGGCCCAACTGGGACGTTCACAATGGCGTCCTCTCAGCCTCAGCCAGAACCCCACTCCCAGCTTCCATCCCCAGCCAGCTGTCCGTACCAGGTCCCCATGAGCCCTCGATGTGGGACCTCCAGCTGGGGGGACCCCCTCTCAATATATCTCAACTCAGGTCTCTCCTGCCCCCCCAACCCAGGCCACCCCATGTTTCACCTGGCAGCCTCAGCGGTCTGCTCGCTGGTCTCTGTCTTCTGCTTTTCACCCTCCAACCCGTTCTCCACCCAGAGCCAGAGAGCTCTTGCTAAAGTTGAAGTCAGGGGGCGAGTCTCCCGTGGAAAACCCTCCAGCACTCCCCCATGGCACTGAAAATCAAGTTCGAACTCCTCGCTGTACTGTCCGACCTGGTCCCCTACCTTCAGCCACACCCAGCTGCCCCTTGTTCTCTGCACACTCACCTGGCTGTTGTCATGTCTGGTTTTGCTGTCACCTGTCCCCCTCCACTCTGCCTTGTAAGCTCCTACTCATACTTCAGAAGCCCTGTGGAGCACCCTCTCCCTGCAGAACTCATCCCTGTGCCAGGGCCCTCCCTGCGCTCTGGAGGTGTCTGGACCCACCCAGCTGTGCACAGAGATGCCCTGCAATGGTATCCGCTCCTCCTCACTCCTTCTGCAGCCGGTCTGTCGGTCTCGTGGGGACAGGGACTGTCTTGCCCACCATTATTCCCCTGGCACCAAGTACATGCCTGTCGCATTATGGAGGCTCGCTAACTATGACTGAAGCAGGCAAATGCATGAATCAGTGAGAATACCAGAGGAGAGATTAAACTGTATTCCCCATAGGAACAAACTAGCAAATACCATATAAACACACAAATATAACACAAACGTTAGTCTCCCATGGATGAATGCTTAAAGGTAAGTAAACAAGTAAGTGGCAGAACATTCCCCCCAAAATGTTTAAAGCAATGGTTCTCAACCCTGGCTTCATGCTGGAACCACACGGGGGCTTTTAAAATATCCTGGCCCTGGGGCACCTGGGTGGCACAGCGGTTAAGCGTCTGCCTTTGGCTCAGGGCGTGATCCCAGCGTTATGGGA
>NW_023253355.1:3126-9730 GCF_002007445.2 Ailuropoda melanoleuca | reverse complement strand
GTGCACTCACTCTCTCTCTCTTTCCCTGACACATACATACATACATACATACATACATACATACATACATACGTACATAAATAAATAAATATATATTTTACATAAAAATTAGCAAATCAAATACAGTATCACCTCAAAATGATCACATTATGATCAATTGAAATTTATTCCTTGGATACAAGGATGGTTCAACATACACAAATCAATAAATGTGACAGACCACATTAACAAAATAAAGAATAAAAAATATGATGATCTTAATAGATTCAGAAAATGCATTTGACAAAATTCAACATCTTTTCATGATAAAATCAGTTAATAAGTTATGGATAGATGTAATATACTTCAACATAATAAAGGTCATATATAATAAGACCACAGCTAACATCATACTCAATGGTAAAAAGCTGAAAGCTTTTTTTCTAAGACCAGGAATAAGATATGGGTGCCCACTCATACCCATTTTATTCAACATAGAACTGGAAGCCCAAGCAAGAGCAATTAGGTAAGAAAAATAATTAAAAGGCATACAAATGAGAACGGCAGAAGTAAAATAGTATCTGTTTGCAGATGACACGATCTTATGCATGTAGAGAAAAACCTTGAAGACTCCATCAAAACAACTGTTAGAACTAATAAACCACTTTGATACAGTTGCAAGATAGAAAAATCAACATACTGAAATCAGTTTTGCTTCTATACACTAACAGTAAACTATCAGAAAGAGAAATTCAGAAAACAATCCCATTTGCAGTAGCATCTAAAAGAATAAACTACTTAGGAATAAATTTAACCAAAGGAGATGAAAGGGCTATGTACTGAACACTCGAAGACATTAATGAAAAAATTGAAGAAGACACAAACAAATGGAACGATATTTCATGTTCACGAATCAGAAGAACTAATATTGCCAAAGTGTCCATACAGATTTAAAAGAATCCCTATCAAAATCCCAATGGCGTTTTTCACAGAAATAGAAATAACAATCCTAAAATTCATGTAGCGCCACAAAGACTTCAAATAGCCAAAGCAACCCTGAGAAAGGGAAAAAAAAGCTGAAAGCATCCCACTTCCTACTTCCAGACTATATTACAAAGCTATCGTAATCAAAACCATATGGTATTGGCATACAAAGATCAACAGAACAGAATAGAGAGCCCAGAAATAAGCCTATCTGCATATGGTCAAATAATTTACAACAAAGGAGCCATAAATATACAATGAGGAAAGGACCACTATCTTACACAGTACACAAAAGTTAACCCAAAATGGGGTCAAAAACTTGAACATAAGACCTGAAACTGTAAAACTCCTAGAAGAAATCATAAGGGGTAAGCTCGTTGGCACTAGCCTTGGCAATGAGTTTTTGGAATTGGTAACAAAAGCAAAGGCAAGTACAAGTGGAACTACATCAAATTAAAAACTTCTGCATAGCAAAAGAAACAATCAACAAAACAAAAACTCCATAGAACAGGAGAATATATTTGCAAACCACATATCTAATAAGGGTTAATATCCAAAATATATAAGAAACTCATATAACCCAACAGTAAAAAATCAAACACATCAAATGTTTTTATGGGCAAAGGACCTCAATAGACATTTCTCCAAAGAAGACATACAAATCATCAACAGGTACAAAGATGCTAAATAGCATTAATAACCAGGGAAATGTAAATCAAAACCACAATGAGATATCACCTTCATCCTATTAGGACATATCCTATCAGGAATACAAAATAATAACAAATGATCCTGAGAATATGGAGAAAAGAGCACCCTTGTACATTGTAGATGAGAATGTAAACTGTACAGCCTAAATGGAAAATAGTATGGAAGTTCCTCAAGAAATTAAAAATAGAACTACCATGTAATCCAGCAATCCCACTCTGGGTTTAAATGCAAAGGAAATGTTCTTAATCCAGTCATCTGTTGAAGGGCATCTTGGCATCAAGAACTGGGGATGTACTGTATGGTGACTAATATAACAAAATAAATATTATTTAAAAAATTAAAAAATAAATGCAAAGGAAATGAAATTATTATCTTGAAGAGATATTTGTATTACCATGTTTATTGCCGCATTATTCACAATAACCAAGGTATGCAAACAACCTAAGTGTCCATTGAGAAGTGAATAAAGAGAATGTGGTGTATACATACAATGGATAATATTCAGCCTTAAAAAAAGGAATGAGATCCCGCCATTTTTGACAACATGGATGAAACTGGAGAGCATTATGTTAGGTGAAATAAGACAGACAAAAAAAGATATGAACTGCATGGTATATCAAATCTTATTTAAAAAAAAAAAAGCTAATAGAAACAAAGAGTAGAATGGTGGTTGCCAGGGGCTCGGGGTTGACTTTCAGTTATAAGATTAATAAGGTCTGAGACTTATACATTAGGTATAACATGGTGACTATAATCGATTATACTGTATTGAATAATTGGAATTTGCTAAGAGTAGAACTTCTATGTTCCCACCACACACACACACACACACACACACACACACAAAGGTAAGTAGGTGAGGTGATGAATGTATTCATTAACTTGATGGAAGGCACCCTTTCACAATGTATATGTATATTAAATAATCGTGTTGTACACTTTAAATATATTATGAATTTATTTGTCAATTATACCTTGATAAAGCTGAAAAAAAGTGTTAACCTCACTGCATTTAATAGCTGTCCTCTCCACTGGGTCCTCTTTTCCATCCTACAAACCTGAAGTGTAGGCCCTTACGTTTCTGAGTCCTGAACCTATAATGCTTTAAGAGGACTGCGTGTGGAGAAGGTGGGGTGGAGGGTGGAGGACCCCCCAAAATGTCATGGGTGGAGAGCCGCCCCAAATGCCATTTTATCTTTCCAAAATTTTAACTTGTTTTCATTTCTTATGTGAGTTGACCAGCAGAGGGCGCCCTAATACCTGTTTTCTTCTTCCCCCAAAACAAAACCATTTAAACAAGTGATCTGGAAAATCAGATTTCACTTGATTACAACATATTGATCACTTATCATCTTTACAAGCAATTAGAAATGTTCTTCATAGCACAGAATGTATGTGTGTATGCTTCTGGAAAAGGAGGCAAAGCTGAGTTTTATGGAGAATATACTTCAACAAATGTAACAAATTTGAACTAGAATGGTAAAGTCACTTTATTTAAGATGAAAATTCTTGCAAATGATGTTTCAGAACTAACATTAAAGTGCTTGTTTTTAAAAGGATCTGATTTCTGTGTATGTTAACAGAATTTAGTCTTCAATCAAGTTGGAGAATCCAAGATTTTTTTTTTTTAGTCTAAGCTAATCAATTAAATGAATGTTATTGGCTTCCAGCCTACTTTTAATTAGTAAATTTAAACTTTACAAATGCAGCGTGCTATCCTATTGTCTCTTTTGGGAGCAAACAATTCTAAATCTGTAAACTACCTTATTTCCTAAACTGGATTTTGTTTCTCAAAGCATTTAATGGTGATAAAGGACTTTGTCTATTTCATTTTCCCTGGGAAAACCTTGTGGTCTCTGAATTTTGACTTACTTAAAATTCGGTTTTGTGTTCTATATGACACTGTACAACAGAAAAAGTAAGCCTTAATATGAATTATGGACTTGAGTTAACAATGGATCAGTATTTGCTTACCAATTCTAACAAGTATACCACACTGGGACAAGATAATAATAGGGGAAACTGAGCGATAGGAAGGGAGGTTATATGGGAACTCTTGGTACTATCTGCTCAATTTTTCTATAAACCTAAATCTGCTCTAAGATATAAGGTCTATTAATTTTTTTAAGGATAAAGGAAGAAATATAGTAAGATTCTAACACTGCCCGGTCAAGGGAATGAGAGACTGTATGGTAATGCCTGTTTCCACTAGACCTTGGGCAGGGCCTTGGAGAGTGGGGCCTCAGAGAATTTTCCGTCTGCTAACTGTTCTCATCAGTTGTTGACTTAGCAGGTTTTTCATGGGGAGGAGGAGCACTAGAATTTGCATTTCTAGCAAGTTCCCAGNACAAGTTCCCAGGTAATGTTTCAAACACGTCTAGGCAAAAGGGACACCTCACAGAGATTTCTGCCACATCACAGGGCAAGGAAGCCACAGACATTCTCCAACCCTCAAGCCAGGCAGTCGCCATGATTGGAGGGGCCAAGCCAGTCAACCTGAAACTCGTGAAACTGAAAACCGAACACCAGAGTGGACAAAGAACATCTCAGAATCCCTGTGGGGACCAGTGATCTGGGACCTGAATAACACAGCCCTGGGGAAGAGAGAGGGCCTCCGTTGATGAGATTATTGTCACTGCAGCTGAGTGGGGGCTTGAAAAAAAAAGCTCCGTTACAAAAATAATTCTATTTGTTACACATTTATACAAGATATTGAAGTTTTGGCAAACTCTTTGTTTGCCAAAATTAAGATAAAAGGGAAAAAATCCTAACAGGTTAATAGAGAAATTCATTCTTCATCATTTGTGGTATAAGATACAATAAAATGATTTCAAAGATTACATACTTCTCAAGTTTAAAGAAACATCCTTATTTAAGCAGAAAGACTGGTACAGATTGATATTTGTTTATAAATTTTGATATGCTTGTCAATCAGAGACAATGTCATAAGATGCAGGATATAAACCAAAAGGCCCTAGAAAATTTTTGATGGTCTCACTGTTTATAAGTTGTTCTTAATGCATTGATTGCATCTTTCCAAATTGTCTGTTTTTCCTAAAGAAAGGATTCCACTCTTTTCATTCTGATAATGCTGGCTAACATAATTCATTAGATAGAACATTTCAGTTTTATCATGAGAGCAGAGAGAAAACATGGCTGTGATCTTTAGACAGCACTGACAGGGCAATTTCATTCAGAAGTGCTGAGTATGTTTCTGATACGTTCCACCTGCCAAACCCATTATCCTGGCAAAATTGTAAAGGTGGGTTGTAGGAAAGAACAAAAGCCCTAAATCTATTTGAACATTTGCAGTGAATTTTATATAGTTGCTCCATTCAAATGGATGTGAGTATGTACTTACCTGCCTGTCTATTTTCCGGATGCCAAAAGTCAACTGTCTTCTCTAGACTTCGTATTTCTCACATGGGGATTATTTTCCTATTTGCATAGTGAGACACTTTACAAATGTTACAGAGAAAGTAATGGAAGAGCTCTGTAAGACCTGACTCATCATATAAGAACTCCATTNTTTGCAGTGAATTTTATATAGTTGCTCCATTCAAATGGATGTGAGTATGTACTTACCTGCCTATTTTCTGGATGCCAAAAGTCAACTGTCTCTCTAGACTTCGTATTTCCCACATGGGGATTATTTTCCTATTTGTATAGTGAGAGACTTTACAAATGTTACAGAGAAAGTAATGGAAGAGCTCTGTAAGACCTGACTCATCATATAAGAACTCCATTCTCTTATCATCCTCAGTCATCAGAAAAATTGAATCAGCAATTGACACCCTCGACTAAACTCACAAAGCTATCTTAAGACTTGCCTTAAAGTTTTATGCGGACCACCCCAGTTTACAACCAGCAGGTACAGACAAGTTTTCCTGCAGGTCAAGTACAGGAACCCTTGCAAGAACTTCTGCTCAGAGACTAAAAACATCCCTGGTGATGACTGCCCTTGAACCTCATAGAAAGAGATCACAGGTACTGTTGGGAGGGGGAGTGTACTATGGTAAAGCTCTGAGGAATCAACCTTTGAGCTCACATTTCTCAGTTAGAAAGACATGACACAGCCATTTCCTGGACGCCATGCCTGTGGAGAATCTCCTGGGATTGTTGAGAAGCAGATTATAACCTGAGAGAGAAAGCATTCCTAAGATTTTACCAGACTGTTAAGTAAGAAAGGCTTCTGCCCCAACATTGAATCAAGACCTGAGTACCAGGAGCCTGCAACTGCACACCCCACTTTCTCTCACTCTCTTCTTCCTTCCTCTAGCTGTCTTTCCCTCTCTGTTAGTTTAACATTCTGGATTGTTAATTATCAGGGGTGGAAACTTTAACATATCTTCCCTTAATTCTGATGCTTTGGTCCCCAGGGCTAATCCCTGGTACTTTAACACCTGCCTAATAAGCAGAAAACACGAGCAAGCTTGGAACTAGAAACTGTGCCACTTTCTGGGTGGACCTGGGAACTCAGAGATAGCAAAGGGTTTGCTCTCCTGGTTGGGACTAGAGAAAATAGGCAAGTGGCTAAGGGGAGCATTTCGGGGCACATTGATTCTATTACTTCTCGCCTTTCTCTGCATCAAAACAGTCACGTGCGCTCCCATTCTTCACCATTTTTATTGAATCTGGAAAATTGAAAACATAAACAATTTCCTCTAATAATATTTCCAGACTTCACTGAAATCAGACCTCTTAGAAAGATGATTTCTGCCTTACACTCAGGTTAATTTTGAAAAACAAAATCCAATAAATATTATGTTTCCACTTTTATTATGTTTTCAATCTTCGAGCTGTTTACTCAACTGAGCTTTTAGATGATGTGAAGTTTGTTGACTTCCAACTATAAGCTTTTCCTCAATAAAAAACTAGGTTGCAAGAAAACAGCTTTAAAAAGATACATAGAGAGGTCTCTCAAGCTTTG
>NW_023253355.1:0-3000 GCF_002007445.2 Ailuropoda melanoleuca | reverse complement strand
TAAATCATGTCTGTTTTGGGTGCAGTAACACTCACAAGCAGGTCTCCTATATTGTAAGCTAATCTCCTTAAGCTAACAACCTTCATAATCTTGGTGCCTGCCCCAAACACAGCCCCCACCACTTGGCTCAAAGCTCCCCCAGCAGACTGCGAACTCATTCACAGCAGGGACTTTGTCCTTCCACTAAAAGTCCTCAATTCCTAACTGGAGAAGCTTACACATCTTTTTTAATCACTGAACAATGAAAATCTTCAAATTAATAAACTAAAAGTTCCATCCATATGGCCTCAGTGACTAAAATCATAATATAAACAAGAAGTTATAAACCTTTCTCCCAAGTCCCAAACTTATAACTTTATTCCCATTCATCATGGACATCAGGAGAAAGAGGAGACACATCCACTAGGAAAGAACTCTTCTTCTTTTATACCTTCAAGTAAATTCTAAAAAAGAAAATATTTTGAGAACAGAAAATAAAGTACCCTAGAAAATAAAAAAATATAATGAAACTAAAAAAATATAATGAAGGTAAAGATTTAATTTAAAAAAAAAAAGAAAATACCCTGAGGACGGAGTAATATGAATGTACAGGAAGTGGAAGAACTCATCTAACATTTACTACATACGTTGCTCAAAGGTTTGTTTAGGACATTCCGTCCTTGTGTTTTTCTCTGTCCTATAAAAAGAAGTCACATTTATGTATAATTGCTGAAAAAAAAAAGTGTGTGTGTGTGCACATCATGTGCTTGTGTGGTAAAGATCCAAAAATTAATAAAATGCAGAACGTCAGACTTACCAACATATCTGCCATTAGAGGTCAAAAGTAATGGAGAACATAAGAAGTAGGAAGATCTGGTAGGAGAAGAAAGGTGAAGAAGAAGGGGGGGCATAAAGAGAAGGGGGAATGAACCATGAAAGACTATAGACTCTGGGAAACAAACTGAGGGCTTCAGAGGGGAAGGGGGTGGGGAATGGGATAGACTGGTGATGGGTATTAAGGAGGGCACGTAGTGCATGGTGCACTGGGTGTTACACGCAAGTAATGAATCATGGAACTTTACATCAAAAACTAGGGATGTACTGTATGTTGACTAACATAATATAATAAAAAATTATTATTAAAAAAAAAGTAATGGAGAACAGCAGTGTAGTGACTGTCTTCTGTTTTCTATATTTCAGCTTTCCCTGCCCTTTCTTTTGTTAACTGAATGCCTTATTTTCCACGAGAGAACCAGCTCATTCCCAATGTTTTGGTGAGACTCCTACTCCTGGTGGGCACATCCATCCATCAGCTACCCTCCCCCAGCTACCCAAGTTATAGATGCTTGACCCAGTGAGTTCAATCTGATACTCTCTCCAAAGGTTTCAGGATTTTAATAAACCCACACGAGGATGGACAATCATCTGCTTGAGTATTTCCAATGAGCGTCTTGCAGAGCCTCACCCTCTGTTCTTACTACTAGCTCTCCAGATCAATCCAACTCTTCTTTTCCACTGGCCTGAGCTAAAGGCAGATTCTGTTGCCCAAAACCAAAACATCCTAATCAACACCAGAAAAGTCAGATAAAGTAGTTTGAGAACTCAGAAGAGAGTAATTTTTGTTTAAAGGAATTAGAAAAGACTCAAAGGATAAATTGGCATTTTAGTTAATCCCTTAAAAATAGGTAGGATTTGGATATGAAGAAAGAGGAGGAGGTAGAGTAGGAGGAGAGGAGGAAGAGGGAGGAGGGGAAGGGGAGGAGAGGGAGGAGGGGAAGGGGAGGAGAAAGAGGGGGAGGAGGAGGGGGAGGACGGGGAGGAGGGAAGTGGTGTCTTGAGTAGGATATATATGTGAACATAGTTATACGGGCAAGAAATTGTGGAAGATTACATAAATTCAGATACCAGAGTAGTGATATAACCATGCTATAGCCTTTTTTCATTTGTAAAAACAAAGGAAATTTCTCTTTTCTAAACATTATTCAGTATCTCAAAACATGTTGATGAATCCTTCAGTCTCATGAATATAGTTTTTGGTAAAGGATTAGATTAAGAGATTATATTGGAGTTTATTACTGACAGTCTCTAACTTTGAGCCAGTTTTTTTCCTATAGATTCTGTTCTTATCTGTAGAAAAACTGCTTGATCCATTGTCACAGAGGTCTATTGGGAAGATAGAAAGTTGATGCTGAAAAAAGGATTTCTGGTTTCCTCAATTGCTTGATTTCAATGCCATCATGTAACTGATAATTCGTATTCAACAAATGAAAATATTTTGTCACCAGTCATGGTAAGTCTGGCTTATAGTTAATCCACATAACCCGGACAGTCATTAGAGGAAGATGTCAACACCCAGAATCTAATGAAAGTGATCAGATTGCCTTCATCTGATGTCTTTCCAATAAAATGAAGGCTTCTGCAAGTAATCAAAAGGCAATTCATTAAGTAATGTTTCCATTGATGCCCACCAGGTCCTTTCTTCTAAAAAATGGCAAACAAGTTTCAGAACAAGGTCATAAATTGTATGAGAATCAAATGAGAAATTGTAGGGAGAAGTTATAATTTTTAGCTACATTATGGTGTATGAAAGGCAAAGATGGACAGAAGCTTATGGCTTCTCTTTTTGTTAGCATAAATCAGTGTTTCCTAAAGAGTGATTAGGGAACACCAGTTCCTTAAAATATCCTCAAAAAAACACTAAAACATAATGTTACATAGTCAAGTATATTTAGGGAACACCTTCTCATGATTACATTAGCATATCAAAGGCTTCAGATACCTTTCCTTTGAAGGAACCTACTCAAGACTTCTTGGGACCAGCAATTCCTAAACTTACGTGGCCACAGGACTGTTTTATTTTCACATATTACAAATCAATTGGAGAATAACTGGCATAAAACTTCACTTGCCTTCTCATTCACAAGCTTCAACAAATGGACATCTATTGAAATCTGTTACTAATTCTTTTTATTGTACTTTTTATTATTTATTAAATATTGACCTGTAGTGTCCCTAATATGA
>NW_023253354.1:6784-9732 GCF_002007445.2 Ailuropoda melanoleuca | reverse complement strand
CATTAAAACAGTATAAAAATAGAATATCCTCTAAATGTTCTCTACGAAGGATCAAAATAAATAGAAAAAAATATTACCTCCTTTTCCATTGCAAAACAGAACTTCTTTAATGTTTGAACTCCTTCCTTGAAATGCACTTCAAAACAAAAATGATGTGCATTCCGCTTCATGAGGATTACAGATAAGATTGAACAGGTAGCCATCCAAATAAATCCTGCAGGTGGTAAGCAATGGCCCATGCATGAAACAAGCAGCTCCATTTTCAAAGGGCTATCAATTAAATGAGAAGGACTGTTGAACTGATCTGCTGCTCCCCAAATGTTAATTAAAATTGCAATATTGCTGTGGGGCAGCCAAACATGCTGCAGCTCTTGGACAGCTGTGATGCCACATCTCAGCATATTGTAATCACAATGATATATGGCTTTGATATCATCACTAAGAAACACAGTATTATTCTAGTATATTTCAGATTACTCAAGGCCTAAGGCATGTTTTTGTTTCATAACACTGTTTTTTTTTTAATTTTTTTAACACCTCCATTTAATCCATCTACCTTGTATCTGACCCATGCACCTCTGATACTAGGTTACAGACACATTTTCTTCCACTATTGGCTTGGCAAATACACGGCGCTGGGAGATGTCACAGCCAGGGCTCACACCTGACTCCAAATTTGGTGCAGCAATTTTCAGTTCTCTTTTCTTACATAAGTATTAGGCTCTGCTTGAGTTTTAATTTTTTTTAATCCCCCAATCTTAGCATTTTGTCTTTCATCATTAAGTACAATGTAAGTTGTAGGTTTTTGGTAAATGCTCTTCATCAATTTGAGGAAGTTCTCTATCCCTAATTTTCTGAGAGTTTTTATCATACATTGATGTTGAGTTTGGTCAAATTAGTTTTATACGTTAATAGATATGATCATGTGATTTTCCTCTTTAGTCCGTTGATACTTTTGGTTATAATGATTTTGTCATGTTGAACCATCCCCGAATCACTCGAATAAATTCCACTTAGTCATTGTGTATAATTTCTTTCTATGTGTTCTTTTCAGTAGTACTTAGTAGTATCGTTTTTAAATCCTTTGAGACTTTATCTTTGACCCATGGATTCTTCAGAAATTCACCCATTAGGAGAATCCCCTTGTTACTCTGTTAGCTTTGCTTCCCTTGTATTATTTCTAGTTTGATCTTAACTTGGTCAGACAACACAATTTGTATCATTTGAATTCTTTGAAATTGTTGAGGCTTGTCTTAGGTGCAACAATGCAGTCTGTTTTGGTGACTGTCCCATGGAAGGCTGAAAAAAAATGCTGCATTTTGTTACTATTGAATTAAGTGTTCTATATTTGACAGTTAAATCCTCTTAGTTGAAAGTATTCTTCAAACATTCTAGATCCTTGCTGATTTTCTAATAGTCCTATCTGTTGTTGTAATGGCAGGTGTTCAAGCCTCCCACTGCAATTGTGGTTTTCTCCTTTCAACCCTATCAGTTTTTGTGTTGTGTATTTTTCAAATCTGTGCACATTTAGAATTGTTATGTCTAGTTATTGGATTGATCCTTTTATCATTAGGTAGTGAATATGTAATTCTTTTATGTGAGCAGGCCTTCACACTGCCTTGCTTAGCATGAGAGTCTAGTCCTACTTTGGTGGGCTGTAATTGCAATAGTGGGTTGATTTCCAGTCTTTGCAGCCTGATTTTAGCGTCCTTGGTTAAGCTGGCACTGGGGCTCCTACTGGTCTCTATTGTACTGCCTGGGGTGGCAGAACGGGCTTCTCCACTGCAGGGGAGGAGTGTCTTTGGACTCTCTTGCTGGTGCCAGTTGGTAGTTGGACTGGAAAGTCTTAGTCCCGTAGGTCTTAGTCCTGTGTGTCTTCCATTTCCATCAAGGTCGTCAGCTGGAGCTGGCTCTCTCCTACAGGCTCTGCCCTCCACCCCAGGTATCTCTTGGTAGCAGAAAATCAGACTCAGAGGTCAGGTGGTGAAGAAAGAGTATATCCCTGTTTCAGTCTCATCTGGCGTTATCTGGACTACTGTGTGAGCTGGGACAATAATGAGCTTCCCCAGACCACCTTCTGCTGCTATGTCACAGATGGGAAAATTTGGGGTGTGGATGTCTTTTCTCTGTTACATAGAAAGACACAAGAGAACTCAGTGCAGTGCTATTGCTCAAACCCTGAGATCCATATCAGCTCTCTTTATTCTTTTTTTTTTTAAAGATTTTATTTACTTATTTATTTGACAGAGTTAGAAACAGCCAGCGTGAGAGGGAACACAAGCAGGGGGAGTGGGAGAGGAAGAAGCAGGCTCATAGCAGAGGAGCCTGATGTGGGACTCGATCCCAGAATGCCGGGATCACGCCCTGAGCCAAAGGCAGATGCTTAACCGCTGTGCCACCCAGGCGCCCCAGCTCTCTTTATTCTGACCACATTTTGCCTTTACTTGTCCCCTGCACCACTTCCAGTGTTTGTTTGTGCTTAGTGAGGGGAAGCAAGGAGAAAAGGCAAGCCTTCTTCTCTGAGCAGCTGAAGAGTTCACTTGGATCTTTCCAATCTCTGTTATCTCCTATATAATGATTAACTTTAACAATTTCTGCATTATCTGCATATCCCCATAAACTTCATGAAGACAGATGCATATTTCATCTTTGTATATTCAGATACCTTCCCTAAACCTTACACAGAGATGATGCTTGATGTTAAGTGAAAGGAGAATTAATTAACACACAGATCGTTTCTTTAGAAAATAGTACAAATTTCAATTATTTCTGCATTTGTCCTAAGTGGGGCTTCAACCCACCAGATGCCCTGGGTGGCTCAGTCGGTTAAGTGTTGGACTCTTGGTTTCAGCTCAGGTCATGAACTCAGAGTCCGGAGATCAAGCTCCAGCTCTGTGCTTAGCTGGATGTCAGCTAGGGTGGGATTCTCTCTCTCCCTCCCCCTTTGC
>NW_023253354.1:0-4507 GCF_002007445.2 Ailuropoda melanoleuca | reverse complement strand
AAAAAAATATTACCTCCTTTTCCATTGCAAAACAGAACTTCTTTAATGTTTGAACTCCTTCCTTGAAATGCACTTCAAAACAAAAATGATGTGCATTCCGCTTCATGAGGATTACAGATAAGATTGAACAGGTAGCCATCCAAATAAATCCTGCAGGTGGTAAGCAATGGCCCATGCATGAAACAAGCAGCTCCATTTTCAAAGGGCTATCAATTAAATGAGAAGGACTGTTGAACTGATCTGCTGCTCCCCAAATGTTAATTAAAATTGCAATATTGCTGTGGGGCAGCCAAACATGCTGCAGCTCTTGGACAGCTGTGATGCCACATCTCAGCATATTGTAATCACAATGATATATGGCTTTGATATCATCACTAAGAAACACAGTATTATTCTAGTATATTTCAGATTACTCAAGGCCTAAGGCATGTTTTTGTTTCATAACACTGTTATTTTTTTTTTNTTTTTTTTAATTTTTTTAACACCTCCATTTAATCCATCTACCTTGTATCTGACCCATGCACCTCTGATACTAGGTTACAGACACATTTTCTTCCACTATTGGCTTGGCAAATACACGGCGCTGGGAGATGTCACAGCCAGGGCTCACACCTGACTCCAAATTTGGTGCAGCAATTTTCAGTTCTCTTTTCTTACATAAGTATTAGGCTCTGCTTGAGTTTTAATTTTTTTTAATCCCCCAATCTTAGCATTTTGTCTTTCATCATTAAGTACAATGTAAGTTGTAGGTTTTTGGTAAATGCTCTTCATCAATTTGAGGAAGTTCTCTATCCCTAATTTTCTGAGAGTTTTTATCATACATTGATGTTGAGTTTGGTCAAATTAGTTTTATACGTTAATAGATATGATCATGTGATTTTCCTCTTTAGTCCGTTGATACTATTGGTTATAATGATTTTGTCATGTTGAACCATCCCCTAATCACTCGAATAAATTCCACTTAGTCACTGTGTATAATTTCTTTCTATGTGTTCTTTTCAGTAGTACTTAGTAGTATCGTTTTTATTTTTTTTATTTTTTTTTTTTAAAGATTTTATTTATTTATTCGACAGAGATAGAGACAGCCAGCGAGAGAGGGAGCACAAGCAGGGGGAGTGGGAGAGGAAGAAGCAGGCTCATAGCGGAGGAGCCTGATGTGGGGCTCGATCCCATAAAGCCAGGATCACGCCCTGAGCCGAAGGCAGACGCTTAACCGCTGTGCCACCCAGGCGCCCCAGTAGTATCGTTTTTAAATCCTTTGAGACTTTATCTTTGACCCATGGATTCTTCAGAAATTCACCCATTAGGAGAATCCCCTTGTTACTCTGTTAGCTTTGCTTCCCTTGTATTATTTCTAGTTTGATCTTAACTTGGTCAGACAACACAATTTGTATCATTTGAATTCTTTGAAATTGTTGAGGCTTGTCTTAGGTGCAACAATGCAGTCTGTTTTGGTGACTGTCCCATGGAAGGCTGAAAAAAAATGCTGCATTTTGTTACTATTGAATTAAGTGTTCTATATTTGACAGTTAAATCCTCTTAGTTGAAAGTATTCTTCAAACATTCTAGATCCTTGCTGATTTTCTAATAGTCCTATCTGTTGTTGTAATGGCAGGTGTTCAAGCCTCCCACTGCAATTGTGGTTTTCTCCTTTCAACCCTATCAGTTTTTGTGCTGTGTATTTTTCAAATCTGTGCACATGTAGAATTGTTATGTCTAGTTATTGGATTGATCCTTTTATCATTAGGTAATGAATATGTAATTCTTTTATGTGAGCAGGCCTTCACACTGCCTTGCTTATTCGCATGAGAGTCTAGTCCTACTTTGGTGGGCTGTAATTGCAATAGTGGGTTGATTTCCAGTCTTTGCAGTGTGATTTTAGCGTCCTCGGTTAAGCTGGCACTGGGGCTCCTACTGGTCTCTATTGTACTGCCTGGGGTGGCAGAACGGGCTTCTCCACTGCAGGGGAGGAGTGTCTTTGGACTCTCTTGCTGGTGCCAGTTGGTAGTTGGACTGGAAAGTCTTAGTCCCGTAGGTCTTAGTCCTGTGTGTCTTCCATTTCCATCAAGGTCGTCAGCTGGAGCTGGCTCTCTCCTACAGGCTCTGCCCTCCACCCCAGGTATCTCTTGGTAGCAGAAAAGCAGACTCAGAGGTCAGGTGGTGAAGAAAGAGTATATCCCTGTTTCAGTCTCATCTGGTGTTATCTGGACTACTGTGTGAGCTGGGACAATAATGAGCTTCCCCAGACCACCTTCTGCTGCTATGTCACAGATGGGAAAATATGGGGTGTGGATGTCCTTTCTCTGTTACATAGAAAGACACAAGAGAACTCAGTGCAGTGCTATTGCTCAAACCCTGAGATCCATATCAGCTCTCTTTATTCTTTTTTTTTTAAAGATTTTATTTATTTATTTGACAGAGATAAAAACAGCCAGCGAGAGAGGGAACACAAGCAGGGGGAGTAGGAGAGGAAGAAGCAGGCTCATAGCAGAGGAGCCTGATGTGGGGCTCGATCCCAGAACACCGGGATCACGCCCTGAGCCAAAGGCAGATACTTAACAGCTGTGCCACCCAGGCGCCCCAGCTCTCTTTATTCTGACCACTTTTTGCCTTTACTTGTCCCCTGCACCACTTCCAGTGTTTGTTTGTGCTTAGTGAGGGGAAGCAAGGAGAAAAGGCAAGCCTTCTTCTCTGAGCAGCTGAAGAGTTCACTTGGATGTTTCTAATCTCTGTTATCTCCTATACAATGATTAACTTTAACAATTTCTGCATTATCTGCATATCCCATAAACTTCATGAAGACAGATGCATATTTCATCTTTGTATATTCAGATACCTTCCCTAAACCTTACACAGAGATGATGCTTGATGTTAAGTGAAAGGAGAATTAATTAACACACAGATCGTTTCTTTAGAAAATAGTACAAATTTCAATTATTTCTGCATTTGTCCTAAGTGGGGCTTCAACCCACCAGATGCCCTGGGTGGCTCAGTCGGTTAAGTGTTGGACTCTTGGTTTCAGCTCAGGTCATGAACTCAGAGTCCGGAGATCAAGCTCCAGCTCTGTGCTTAGCTGGATGTCAGCTAGGGTGGGATTCTCTCTCTCCCTCCCCCTTTGCGCCTCTACCCTCTCGTGCTCCCTCCCTAAAATAAACAAATATATATATTTTAAGTAGCGCTTTAACCTTTTTACTATTATCTCAATAAATAAAAAACTCTTGAGATGGTCAGTGTTGCCTACCTTGTATCTTGATATTTGGATAGGATCAATTTAAACTATCTAGAAAAATGTCAAGATCAATTTCTTGTTTCACACATTCTTATTTTCAAGGGAATGGTTCTAGAGATTTCTATGAATAGATATTAGTATCTATATAAATATGTGTTCTGACTTGAAATAAAAAAAAAAAAAAAAAAAAAAAAAAAAAAATGAGCAGAACACAAAGTTATATGATCTACATCAGAATTTAAAGAAAGTATTTCTAAACGAGAAATTCTAACTCAGGGAATTCTCTGGGTACCCTACAAAATTTTTGTGAATGTTGATGACAAATCATTTACAACCCAATTAAGCAAAAGGAAACAAATACAGTTTCCCTCTATCAAAAAGAGATCATTAATTTTTTTCATCTAATAACATTTTCCTTCCATAAGGAATCTGTTAGAACTCTCCTCTAACTATGTTTCAAGCTCTTAATATGTATTAAATTACCACAGTGCATTATATCTATATCTGTGGACACTAGGTATTGGGATTTTATCAGAAGTAGAAAAAAAAATCTGCCAATAAAAATGCCAGGGGCGCCTGGGTGGCTCAGTCGTTAAGCGTCTGCCTTGGGCTCAGGGCATGATCCCAGGGTCCTGGGATTGAACCCCCGCATCTGGCTCCCTGCTCTCCCTGCTTCTTCCTCTCCCACTCCCCCTGCTGGTGTTCCCTCTCTCCCTGTGTCTCTCTCTGTCCAATAAATAAATAAAATCTTTAATAAACAAATAATAAAATAAAATAAAATAAAATAAAATAAAATAAAATAAAATAAAATAAAATAAAAATGCATGTGAAATTTGACAGACAGATCTGCAAAGACTTTTTCATTTTAAGTATACCTTGCTGATTTCATCATTCATGGAGTTTTCAGAATGAAGAATTATTTCCAAAACGCCAATCTACTTTCATTTTTTTTCCCCAAGGAGTGTCCGAATAACGTGAAAGTGGATTGCTTAACAAAGAAAGTACAGAACTTCAAATAGTACCTCTAAGCAGCCTCAACTACAACCTTGGAACATTTTGATGACATTTCAAAATGATTTCTGACCCCAACACTACAGTCTAAAAGATGTAGCTTAAGTCAAAAACAAACTATAGGCCATACATTAAAGGAATGAAAATTTTAATTACTTTTGTTTTTCCCATTTGACTTCTTAAAATTAACTATAGTTTTCTTTAATAGATATAGCTGAGACTATAGTTTTAATAACTTCAAGCCATGGGGGGCGCCTGGGTGGCACA
>NW_023253353.1:0-4219 GCF_002007445.2 Ailuropoda melanoleuca | reverse complement strand
TTGCAGGCATTCTTAGCCTATAGCATCGTTATCCATAGGCTGAGGTTAAAAGGGATGATGACATAGTCTACATCATCAGAAGAGCAGTCAAGGAGTAAAAAAGAGTGACAACAGACCCAACATGAAAACTGTGATTTCACGTTTTCCTCGATGATGACATTACATAAATGTCCTTAGATGCCAAGTGTAGTTTTATCCGTATGAGTAATACAACTCATAATTATTCCTTCAGGAAGACTAGGGAAATTTTTTTTTAAAGATTTTATTTATTTATTCGACAGAGATAGAGACAGCTAGTGAGAGAGGGAACACAAGCAGGGGGAGTGGGAGAGGAAGAAGCAGGCTCATAGTGGAGGAGCCTGATGTGGGGCTCGATCCCATAACGCCGGGATCACGCCCTGAGCCGAAGGCAGACGCTTAACCGCTGTGCCACCCAGGCACCCCTAGGGAAATTTTACTTGGCATGATATATGTGTATTTGAAAAGAAATCGTATTTCAGAAATCAAAGTGGTCCTGTAAATGATATGGAAATTTTCAAATATTTCTGAATCAAGGTTGGGAGGAACTGTGGGAATGTATGAAAATGGACAAAGGGAAAAACAGTATGTATATCAGACAGTGCAGAAAGCTTAGTCAATGGAGTTTTTTGAAATTGTATGGAGAAGTTGAATTTTTTTTAAAAATGTTATTTTATTTAAATTCAATTTATTGACATATAGTGTATTAGTAGTTTCAGAGGTAGAGTTCAGTGATTCGTCAGTTGCATATAACACCCAGTGTTCGTTACATCACATGCCCTCCTTAATGCCCACCACCCAGTTACCCCATCCCTTCATCCATCTCTTTTCCAACAACTCTCAGTGTCTCCTATAGTTAAGAGTCTCTCATGGATTGTCTCCCTCTCTGATTTCATCTTATTTTATTTTTCTCTCCCTTCCCCTATGATCATCTGTTCTGTTTCTTAAATTTTACATATGAGTGAAATTATATGATATTTGTCTTCAGTGAAGTTGAATTGTAAGAAATGGAAATTTCTGGAAATACATAGGAGCAGATTCTATTTCATAGTGATCAAAGAATTGTGTTTTACACAAAAGATTTATAGCAGCCATGTTTTGGGTGGGTTTTTTGTTTGTTTGTTTGTTTGTTTGTTTGTTTTGTTCTTTTATTTTTTATTATGTTATGTTAGTCACCATAGAGTACATCATTAGTTTTTTATGGAGTGTTCCATGATTCATTACCTGCATATAATACCCAGTGCTCCATGAATTATGTGCCCTCCTTAATACCCATCACCGGGCTAGCCCATCTCCCCACCCCACCTCCAAAAACCCTCAGTTTGTTTCCCAGAGTCCATAGTCTCTCATGGTTCATTCCCCCTTCTGTTTACTCCTCCTTCATTCTTCCCTTCCTTCTCCTACCAATCTCCCTGCTATTCTTTATGTTCCACAAATGAGTGAAACCATATGATAATTGTCTTTCTCGGCTTGACTTACTTCACTTAGCATAATCTCCTCCAGTTCCATCCATGTTGCTGCAAATGTTGGGTAATCATCCCTTCTGATGCCTGGGTAATATTCCATTGTATATATGGACCACATCTTCTTTATACACTCATCTGTCGAAGGGCATCTCAGCTCCTTCCACAGTTTAGCTATTGTGGACAATGCTGCTATGAACATTGGGGTGCATATGGCCCTTCTCTTCCGTCTGTATCTTTGGGGTAAATACCCAGTAGTGCAATTGCTGGATCATAGGGTAGCTCTATTTTTAACTTTTTGAGGGACCTCCATACTGTTTTCCAAAGTGGCTTTACCAATTTGCATTCCCACCAACAGTGTAAGAGGGATCCCCTTTCTCCACATCCTCTCCAACATTTGGTTTTGAACAGGAAAGGAGGGCACCCGTGTGGCTCCATTGGTTAAGCAGCTGCCTTTGACTCAGTTCATGCTCCTAGGTTCCTGGGGTTGAGCTTGCATCAGGCTCCTTGCTCAGCAGGGTGTCTGCTTCTCCCTCTCCCTCTGACCCTCTCCACCCACTTGCTCTTGTGCTCTCTCTGTCTCTCCCTCTCTCTCTCAAATAAATGAATAAAATCTTTTTAAAAAAAAAGGAAAGGAAACTTTTATTATTATTATTATTATTATTGAAACCTAACATAGGAGAGGGAAAGAATCTACACATAGATGAAAGTAATAGTAGGCAATAAATGAGAATAAGGCAAAGTTACATTAAACCCAGTGCTTACAACATACAACCTCATCAGCTGGGGAAGGTCCTGGAAACAGCCAGACTGGAGTCCTGATTGAGAGGCCTGGGCAGAGCCCAGGTGAGACTTTCAACTGACCATCCTCATAACGGCCACATTCATAGGGCAAATAATGTTTGAAATTAAACATCTGCATTGCCTACGTGCCATTTGGAACAAGCTGCAGTTCCATGTTATCATGTTTCTATATTTTCAAAAACCCTGGGCTATGTGTGTCTGCCTCCCCTCCTGGATTGTACTTCGGGGGACCAGTCCAGACTGGAGCAGGTGGGGGCAAGAGACAAGATTTGTAGCTCTTGGCATCAAGAACAGAAGGCTCAGTTCTGACCTGGAGGCCAGATAGTATATTTAGACAACTAGGCTCCCAAGGTTATTCCCACAGCAGGAGTCTCACAAACAACATTCCTTAGCCTGTCTGTGTACATGCAGGTCCACGTGGTCCGTTATGTGGGACAAGCCACAAACACATGTATCCATACAGAACACATAGCTTTGAACCCTGCAATCAAGGTCACTTCTTCACCACTAGGACAAGTGTGCCTTTTATAGCTGCCCTCCTGAAGAATCTTATCAGAGCCCCTTTTATGTCTCTGTTCCTCAGGCTGTAGATGAAGGGGTTCAGCATGGGTGTGACCACCGTGTACATCACCGAGGCCACTGCACTTGCATGGGAACTCTGGGTAACAGCAGAGCTAAGATACACTCCCAGGACTGTGCAATAAAATAAGGAGACAACTGAGAGGTGAGATGCACAGGTAGAAAATGCTTTATACTTGCCCTGAGCCGATGAGATTCTATGTATGGAGGAAATAATCTTAGAGTAAGAGTAAAGGATCCCAGCAAGGGGACCACCAGCAAGCAGCACAGCTGAAACATATAGCATTACGTCATTAAGAAAGGTGTCAGAACAGGCAAGTTGGATCATCTGATGGAGTTCACAGAAAAAGTGGGGGAGTTCCACCTCTGTACAGAAGGAAAGCCGCAGCAACATTAAGCTGTGTAACAAGGAATTCAGGACACTCATGAGCCAGGACATCAGAACCAGCAATCCACAGAGGTGGGGGTTCATGATGACCGTGTAGTGCAGGGGTTGACAGATGGCCAGGAACCGGTCATAGGCCATCACAGCCAGGAGAAAGTCGTCCCAGCCTGCAAAGTGTATGAAAAAAAAGGCCTGGCTGATGCATCCTGTATAGGTTATAACGTTATTCTGTGTCTGTATATTCACCAGCATCTTTGGGATGATGGTAGAGGTGACACAGATGTCTAGAAATGACAGGTTGTCCAGGAAGAAGTACATGGGGGTGTGGAGGTGGGAGTCAGAGCTGACGGCCAGGATGATGAGCAGGTTTCCGAACACAGTGATCAGGTACATGGAGAGGAAAAGCCAAAATATGAGGGGCTGCAGTTCTGGATCATTTGATAATCCCAGAAGAAGAAATCCTGAAATTTGGGTATCATTGCCTGGTCCCATGTGGTTGTTGTGATGACTGGAAATTAGGGAAAAAATGATGAATTTTAATACAAGTGGGCATTATTAACATGGCAGAAATGCTCTAATTACAATGACATGTGGGGGAAAATAAGCAGACATAAAAGAAAGTGGATAGGGTGTTATCTTTTCTGGAAGATCTGGAAGACCTAAAACAAGGGACATTTGTAGAGAGACCTCACAGAAGACTGCAGGGGAGACAGGAGATTATATCTGCGGACATGTGTGTCTTGCAGGAGAAAAAGCCAGTGCAAAGGCCCTGAGGAAGGCATTTGTTTTAGACAGATATCCAGCACTCACAATGGAGTCAACGTTGTCAGGAGAGCAGCAAGAGGGAGAGCGTTGAGAAGTGGTGTCAGGGAATGTTGAGGAATGAGGTGGCCTCCCCACTGCAGGTGAGACTTCAAGACACGGGGAGTCCTTCATTCACATGGTGTTCCTTGCACTTCATTAATTTGTG
>NW_023253352.1:0-3755 GCF_002007445.2 Ailuropoda melanoleuca | reverse complement strand
CATAGCACTTATTATGTTATTTCCACTTCACCTTGGCAGGGAAGAAACTGAGGCATCAACTAATGGCTTCATGACCTACTGCCCCAATTTGCTGGCCCAAGGCCCTGGGGAAAAGGTGCCCCAGGACTCTTACACAGCCTGGATGTCCAGGACAAAGGGGTCCACCCACCTACTGACCTGAGCACCATCAGGTAAGTGAGCCAAATGAGGAATCCTCCTGCACACCAAACCTGAAGCCAGACACCTTCCTCGATGACAGGTGAGCACACACATTTACTCCTCTTCCCTGAGGTGCTCATCTGAGAAAGCTGAACAGAGATGCTGCCCAGGGCCCAAATCTCCCTCTGTCCAAAATCCTGGGAAACAGACATCCGATCTGACCACCCTGCCAGTGAGTCCTAAGACCCAGAGACTTCTTTCCACTCCAGCTCAATCCTTCTCACAGAAAAGCAAACTCCAGCCTACCAAACATGCTCATCATTAGCTCTGGAATTCCCTGGGTTGTGTCTACACTGACCCTCACAAGGGTCCCGTGTAGACCACTCTGCAAATGCCCTAGTGTTGCAAGTCACTTTCAAGCTGCCCTTAGAAAGGCAGAAACTGGCCCAATCAGGCAGACCACCCAAGTGACTTGATGTGCTGCAAACTCGGACAACATCCTCCCTGAACACCAATGCTTCTGAGTCCAAGTTTCCAACCTTAGCTCACTGGGCACTGAGCACCACGTCAGCATGAACACTGCTCTTTTGATTCACTGGCCTCCCAGTCCTAACAATCAAAATGAAGATCCAGTCAACACTCTATTTTCCCTTCAGAGAGAGAGGTCAAATGATGGAATAAATACTCCCTGTGTACAGCACACTTGTATCCACATAGAATTGCTTGGACTTTCTCATTCGGGCAGCCCTACAAGANTATCCACATAGAATTGCTTGGACTTTCGCATTTGGGCAGCCCTACAAGACCCACACCAATGAATGATACCACAAGTTCAATCATCACGTATATACTTGACCTTGTTTTGTTCCATTCGATAATTTTATCTCAAAGTCAATGTCTCTCTTACTTTGTTAAAATAATAGTAATAATAATAATTAATAAACATGAAAATGATGTGATGATATGGTCACCTAAGGATTTGGATCTCCCTTGCCAGACAACATGGCACTGGTCCAGATAAGGATGAAGACACAACTTCAGCCCATGAAGCAAAGCCAACACACTCAGGGATCCCGACACACTTACGGGTGAAGAGTTCCGATGCTACAAGGTGTTGTCCGAGTCCAAACGATACAGCAACTTCCAGCATTCATTCTGTTTTCTTCATTAATTCCCCAGCTCAAGTCACAAGTGACTCATCGGGTCAAGCTTCCTGAGCCCCAGATGGGCCATCAGGTAAGCACCCCCACCCCAGAGGGGGGGAACATGAATACCCACAAAGGATTCTTTTAATATTTCACAAGACTGTTTTCCATTGTTTAATTAAACCGGGAAATAAAAACACACAGATAGCCCCTTCTAATAGCAGGTCCGATTCATTTCACTGATCAAAATATGAGCAGGAAATAAAACAGTAATAGATTTTCTGAGGACCCATCATGTCCATCACCTCAGGTTTGAAACTTCACACACATCCAAGGAAAGAAGGACCAGCAAACATCTCTGCCTGTCAACTCTGCCAGTCTGAATTGGAGTGACAGGGACAGATGATGAGGCTNTGTTGTCCGAGTCCAAACGATACAGCAACTTCCAGCATTCATTCTGTTTTCTTCATTAATTCCCCAGCTCAAGTCACAAGTGACTCATTGGGTCAAGCTTCCTGAGCCCCAGATGGGCCATCAGGTAAGCACCCCCACCCCAGAGGGGGGGAACATGAATACCCACAAAGGATTCTTTTAATATTTCACAAGACTGTTTTCCATTGTTTAATTAAACCGGGAAATGAAAACACACAGCCCCTTCTAATAGCAGGTCCGATTCATTTCACTGATCAAAATATGAGCAGGAAATAAAACAGTAATAGATTTTCTGAGGACCCATCATGTCCATCACCTCAGGTTTGAAACTTCACACACATCCAAGGAAAGAAGGACCAGCAAACATCTCTGCCTGTCAACTCTGCCAGTCTGAATTGGAGTGACAGGGACAGATGATGAGGCTGTGTGTGCTGGCTGAGGCTGGTGGCCCTGAAGATGGGGCTCGGCCAGCAATCCACCTATACCTCACCTGTCGTCAGCCAGGAACCAGCTCGTAGCCCTCACCTGTCACAATGGTCGCATGGGAAACCCACAGCCACCCTGGGAGCCCGCCCTGCCCACACCCTGCTGCAGAACGCACTCAGATCTCCTCTGGGACCCGTCACCTGTACCCAGACCTGGAACTCCCCTGTCTGCTTCAAAGCTCCAGGATTCCACCTCTTCTTCCAAAATTACACTGGCCCATGGCTTTCCTGAGAAAGGGAGAAGGCTACCTAATGAATGGTTCACACCTTCTTTCCCTTTCTTTCATATTTATCTCCACTTACCTTCCTACCTGTGCAAACTGTTAAGTGGTGTATCCATGGAACAGGAACGTGCTCTGAGACCTCGATCTTTCATTGCAGCCTTCTCAGACCTCCGTATGCAATAAAATACAGTATCCCTAGGACAGGGAGTTTTAAAATTATTATTTACAGAATAATACTGCCCAAATCACCTCGTTTTTAAATGCTTGTCACTAGGCAGAACAGTTTCTGTGTAAAAAGACTTTCCACAGATATGACCTTCCATCAATTTCTTTTTTTTAATTTTTTATTATGTTATGTTAGGCACCATAGCCTACATCCTTAGTGTTTGATGTAGTTTTCCATGATTCATTGTTTGCGTACAACACCCAGGGTTCCATGCAATACATGCCCTCCTTAATACCCATCACAAGCCTATCCCAATCCCCCACCCCTCCTCTCTGAAGCTCTCACTTTGTTTCCCAGAGTTCATAGTCTGTCGTGGTTCATTACCCCTTCTGTTAAACCCACCCTTCATTCATCCCTTCCTTCTCCTACTGATCTCCCTGCTATTTCTCCTGTTCCAAAAATGAGTGAATCCGTATAATTGCCTTTCTCTGCGTGACCTTTTTTCGCCTTCCAGCAATCTCATAATGAGGAAACAGAAACTCTGTGGAATAACCTGACTCACCCAGCATCAGGCAAGCAGTTCCAGTACTCACCCCAGGGCTCCTGTTGCCAAGCCCCTTGAAGCCAACAGCATGCCTCTAGTCAAAGGAATTCCCAAAGACTCTCCTGACTCCACCATCAAAGAAATGACAGAGAGAATAAGGCACATCAAAATATCAAGATGATACATGTAGTAAAAGTAGATAGTCAAGCTTAAATTTTAAACAGGAAAAGGCTGCTTGGAATTATTTTGAATTTTCCCTTGAACCTAACTGTAACTCTTGGGATGAAAAGACTAATCAGTGATGAAACATCACCTTTCACAAATGACAAGACATCATCCCAATCTGTATGTGATGACAAAAAGCCATCTAACTCTAAATGGTGGCCACACACCCATATCTTAGGTCCAACTGAATAAACACTGTTAGATGCATATATTAGAAATACACAAAGAGTAAATATCACCTTTCATTTTATTGAAAGAGAGTTTCTAGGTAACAGCTCTTCAAAATACATTCATAAGCACTCATTGAACAGAGAAAATGGGATCCCCTGCAAAGTGCTCCAAGCTCAGAAACTAAGTACCTCCTTCACCAAATCC
>NW_023253351.1:0-5044 GCF_002007445.2 Ailuropoda melanoleuca | reverse complement strand
AAGGACCTTGTTTTGGACATGTTAGATTTGAAATATTGACAACACATCCAAGAGATGTCAAATAGGCACTTACTATCTAGAGGGAAAATAAACTAGTAGGAGAATTTGGGACAGGAATACCCAAGAAAACTCTAACACATGGAACAAATGCAAAATTAGGGATATAGATTAAAAAGAAATATAGGATTTCCTGAAAAGCGCTGATATGGATTTCTTGAAAATGTGAGAACCCAGAAAAGTAAATTTAGCTCTCAAAGCCATTTTTTTCCCTCTGAGAGTGTTCGCTAACCCTCTCTCAACTAGTATAAAGCTCCAGACTGAGCCAAAGGGAATGAGGTCAAAGTACCAACATGCCCAGTGGCAATTTGAATTAACAGTCAGCCTAATATTACCCAGGGACCACTAATGCTAACTCTCAAAATATGAAAATAAATGAGGCAACTCTTGAAGTCACAGTTCTTACCACCTGGGTGATCCAGATAACATCAAACTTTAAACCTGGGATAAGGTCATCCACAAACTGATAGCATCCCCTAGTGCCTGATAGAGAAAAATATGAATCTTCCTTAGAAGAATGTGTTTTCATCTTGGGCCTCACATTATTCCTACAAATAGTATTTAAAATGCAATAATCAGGGGCGCCTGGGTGGCTCAGTCGTTAAGCGTCTGCCTTCGGCTCAGGGCATGATCCCAGGGTCCTGGGATCGAGCCCCATATCAGGCTCCTCTGCTGGGAGCCTGCTTTTTCCTCTCCCACTCCCCTGCTTGTGTTCCTTCTCTCACTGGCTATCTCTGTCTCTGTCAAATAAATAAATGAAATCTTTAAAAAAATAAATTAAAAAAATAAATTAAATGCAATAATCAACCACTGTACACCTATTAAAATGGCTAGAGTCCAGAACACTGACAATACCAAATACTAACAAGAATGTAGAAAAACAGAAACTCTCGTTAATTGCTGGTGAGAATACGAAATGGCAAAGCCACATTGGAAGATAGCTTGACAGTTTCTTATAAAATTAAATATACTCTTAACCATACCATCCATCCTTGGTATTTACCCAAAGGAGTTAAAAATGCATGTCCACACAAAAAATCTGCACACAGATGTTCACAGAAGCTTTATTCATAATTACCAAAACATGGAAGCGACCAAGATGTCCTTCAGTAAGTGAATGGATAAACTGGTAGATCCAGAAAACGGAATATCATTTAGCACCTAAAAAATAATAATAANAAAATAATAATTAAAAAAAACCTCTCAGGCCATGAAAAGGTGTGGAAGAACTTAAAATGCATCTCGTGAAGTGAAAGAAGCCAATCTGAGAAAACTACATACTTTATGACACCAGCCATATAACATTCTGGAAAAGGCTAAACTATGGAGACAGTCAAGGGTAAGTTTGGGTTGGGAGAAATAAATTGGAAGAGCAGAGACAATTTTTTAGGGCAGTGAAAATACTCTATATGATACCATGACGATGGATACAACTCGCTATACATTTGTGCAAACCCATAGAACATACAACACCAACAGTGAACTCTAAATACACTATGGCCTTCAGGTGCTTATGACGTGTCAATGTAGGTTCATCCTTAGGGAAGAAGGTACCATTTTGGTGAGTGATATTGATAATGAAAAGGCTATGCTATGCATGTATACAGTAAAGGTATATGTGGGAAATCTCTACAATTTCCTCTCAACTTTATTGTCAACATAAAACTCAAAAAAAAAATTAAGTCTTAAAAAAATACAGTAACCAGGACGCAAAGATAACTTGGTATACACACATACACAAATAAAACACAATAAAGAAAAAAGAGCAGGGAAGAAAAACAAGCCTATAAAGACCAGATATTGAAATTATTAGATATAACTTTTTTAAAAAACTACAGCAACTATGTAAGAAAATTAAATCAAGCTAAAAGATATCTACAGAGGACAGAAAACTATAACAAATGATATAAGAAAACAGAATGTTTGTAATTAAAAAATACAAAAAACATAAATATGGTCACAAAGTATGGCTATGACAGCAGATTAGATACAGATGAAGAAAGAATTAATGAATTGGTAAATAGGTCATAAAAATATCAAATATGCAATACACAGAGACAAAAGAGATAGGAAAATCAATAAAACAGAAAATTCTTTTTAAGTCTGCATCCAAAAAAAAAAAAGGACGTAGTAGAATATAGGCAATGTTTAAAGAAATGATACACAAATGTTTTCTAAATTGAAAAGGAATCAATCAATTTGCTTTATTGGTTTTTTCCTCACTTCTTGAACTGGCTGCTTAGCTAATTGTTATTTCATGTCTTTTATTTTACTTTTCTAATACATTTTTGAAAGCTGTAACTCTCATTCTGAGAATTGGTTTAATTATGGTCCATGTTTTTAAAAATTACAGTGCTTTTCCCATTTTCTTAATTTCCATCATGACTTTTTTTATAACTCATGGATTATTTTGAAATGTGTTTTTTCTAAATATTTTCATAAACATTTGAGTGTTTTTTGAGCTCATTGTAATTCTTTATTTTTCTAATTTTATTGCGTTGTAGTCAGAGAAGTTAGTTGTATAATACAAATTCTTAAGAATTTGTTGAATCTTTTCAATGAAATATATAATATATTTTTTGAAAAATTCTGTATATGCTTGAAATAAATTATATTCTTTGTCAAGAGCAAAACTCTCTATAAAATCATTAAATCAAAGTTTGTCAATTGTGTTTTTCAAATTTCTATGATTTTTTTGTAAGTTTGAGCCATCATTCTCCAGAAGGCATATATTAAACCTCCCACTATCATATGCTTTTGCCAATTTCTTCTCTTTTTCTGTAAGTTATTTCTTTAAATGTTTGGCAATTATATTTCATACGCATACAACCATTATTGCTATGACTTCTGGGGGAACTTTTGCCTCTTCATAAGAAATGTTTTCTTTTTTTTTTTTCTGGTTTCTCTTCTTCTCAAATAAGACAAAGGGTTAGCAATACTTTAACTCCCCTCTAAATTTCCCACATTCCTAATCTCCAAATCACATGATCAGTGTTCTGTTATTTATTTCTATATGGTTTGTAAATTCACACACACTCAGGTTTTTTCAATCTTGTTCTCATTACAATTATTTTACTCTTCAGTGAATACGTACTTAAGTATATCACCATGTTCTGCACATTTGTTTTTGCTTACAATTACTTCCTGCACCCCAATCTTTCTTTATAAATTCATTATTCTTCTGTAAGTCCATTATTTGTATATTTCATATATCTTACCATAAGAGTCTTTAAATAGTAACATTTACAAATCTATCCCCTTTTTTCCTTCGCCCTGAAATATCCATTCTCTAGGCAGCATTCTAAGTTCACAACATTACTCCTCAGAACCTTAAATGTTTTGCTCCATTGTCTTCTGTCTTCTTTTATTTCTTACGAAAACACTGCTGTCTTCAGACTGTTATTTATTTATCAGCACTCTGATTTCTCCCTGATGGGTTTTAGAATTTTCTCTTGATGTTTTTTCAGTTTCCTCACATTTGTATGTGTGTATAGAATTTACTTATTCCATTCTAACATTTCAATCTGATGGTCTGTTTGTTTTTTCACTTCTGGGAAATTCTCAGTATAATCTTTTTGGACATTGCCTCTACCACTGTCTCCATCACCTGCTGGGATTCCATTACAGGTGTATTGGGACTGTTCATTTTGTCTTCCTTAGCTTTTAACTTTTCTATTTTTCTCATCATTATTTCTCTATGCTGATTTCTGAAAGATTACCTGATCTATCTGCCCCTTTACTGATTCTCTCTACAGTTTTGTCTAATTTATCACTAAACCCTCTAATAGTTTTTTTTAATTCCCATATTTTGGGTTATTTTTATATCTGTCTGTTCCACTTAATAATTTCTTATCCTTATGTCATATTCTGCTTATCCCTTTTGGTTTTTAAACATAACCGTTTAAGTTGTATTCATAGTCTTTGCTTATCACTTCTCTTTTAGACGTGCACTTACCAATTTGGAGTCAGAGTGGGGGTGGTACTGTAGATCAGTGTTCATGGAACCAATTCTTTCAAACATTGTATCATTCTTCTATATGATTTCATGTCACATCATAGTTCTCCATGAGTATTCTTTCTCCGGGTCTTGGAGATTTCTCTGTGTAGTTCTTTATTTGTCCAAATCCTCCTGTGGGTCCTCTTGCTAAATCTCTGGGGGAGTGTAATTCTGAGTTCGACAACAGATTGTTCCACAGGCCTGCAGTTCTGGTCATAGATAATTCTGCATACAGCCAGTGACCAAGAGTGGTCAGTTTGCTCTTTACTCTGACCCCAGCCTCCTGAATAGATAGTCTAGTCCCTATTCAAAGGCAGGTAATAATTCCCCCAGCTCCTGGTTTCAACCTAGGGGCTCAGGTTTTTCCCTGCTTGATGTGAATACACAAATTTGTTCCTCAATCTGTACAGTTGTCAAAAGCTCTGTATGAGGGGCCATTATCTAGGGGCTGGCTCAGTTCAGCTTCTCCTCACTTTGATCCTTGAACCTTCGAAAATATTTTAAAATATTTCATCCACAATTTCTTTGTGTTTGGAATAGAATAAGGAGATCTGTTATGCTTAACTCATCACTTTGACTGGAAGTCAAGAGCTCTTTTAAAGGAAATATTCCATTTTGTGTTAAATCTTGAAATGTCTCTGCATGTCCCAGCTTTATACTGAATACAGGCATATCTGTGAGTGAAATTAAGCGACAGTGTCCTCAGGTGTATGTTTCCATCAATTTATACATGAGTCAAGGAGCCTCCTGGATAAAGAGTCCCTACCTTGTTCAACAGTGGTATTCGGAGCCTTAAAAAGAATTAGGAGCAAAGGGTGATGGGTACATCATTAACTACATTGTAGTGTGGATTTCGGGGACCCCCAACTGGCCCAGCAACTCTGTGGCAAGTACAGTACCAGGAAGCAAAACCATGTAGAAATTAAAATCCCTTGGGTCAAGCAACCATGCAGCAAATCCCCTCTGTAAGGGTGAGCCTCAGGGAAGGAG
>NW_023253350.1:477-1738 GCF_002007445.2 Ailuropoda melanoleuca | reverse complement strand
CACAGTGGCCTTATGGAAGGCGGTACAGTAATCAAGGTGCTTTGGTACCTGAGTGAAACACGACGAACACATCACTGAGAAAGACAAATCGGCCTAAACCCGCTTCCAACGAAATGTTTCCTCCCTGGGAAATCCTGTCAAAACTGCTGGCGGCAATGGAACGAAAAGGCCCAAAACATGTCCGTCAGAAACAACACCGTACAGGGACCGCATTAGCACTATCCTCACCCTTCGTGAATAGGGAAACATGAGGGAAAGTGGTCGCGGAAGCCTGACGAGAGTGCCCCATAGTGGTCTCTGAGACACCACACAGTCCAGGGAAATATCAACGATCATCATCTCTCGTGAGTAAGGGAGCATGAATGAAAAGGTTCAGGATTTTCGAGGACTCAGCGCCCTTGTTTTTTGTAATAAAGAAGAGCGCCCTGGAAAACACCTGAAGCTAACATCAGCTTTTTCACTTGGGACCCCGAATCCACATTGTCTGTATGGGCCTAGGAATGTTCCATCGCTTAGTACCAAGAATCTAAGTGTGAGGAAAAAGCCCTTGAATCACATCGACCTTATGGAAGGTGGAAGAGGAATCAAGGTGCTTTGGTACCGTGAGTGAAACACGACGAACACAGCACTGAGAAACACAATTCGGCCAAAACCCGCTTCCAACGAAATGCTTGCTCCCTGGGGAAATCCTGTCAAAACTGCTGGCGGCAATGGAACGAAAAGGCCCAAAACACGTCCGTCAGAAACAACACCATACAGGGACCGTCTTAGCACTATCATCACCCTTCGTGAATAGGGAAACATGAGGGAAAGTGGTCGCGGAAGCCTGACGAGAGTGCCCCATAGTGGTCTCTGAGACCCCACACAGTCCAGGGAAATATCAACAATCATCAGCTCATGTGAGTAAGGGAGCATGAGTGAAAAGGTTCAGGATTTTCGAGGACTCAGCGCCCTTCTCATTGGTAATAAAGCAGAGCGTCCAGGAAAACACCTCCAGCGAACAGCAGCCTTTTCACTGGGGACCCCGATTCCACATTGGGTGTAGGGGCCTGGGGAGAATCCAGCCCTTAGAAACAAGAAACAAAGTGTGAGGGGAAAGCCCTTGAAGTCACGATGGCCCTTTTGAAGGTGGAACAGGAATCAGGGTGTTTTGGTACCGTGAATGAAACACGACGAACACAGCACAGAGAAAGACAATTCGGCCAAAACCCGCTTCCAACGAAATGCTTGCTCCCTGGGGAAATCCTGTCAAAACTGCTGG
>NW_023253350.1:0-217 GCF_002007445.2 Ailuropoda melanoleuca | reverse complement strand
CCCTTCTCATTGGTAATAAAGCAGAGCGTCCAGGAAAACACCTCCAGCGAACAGCAGCCTTTTCACTTAGGACCCCTATTCCACATTGGGTGTAGGGGCCTGGGGATGATCCAGCCCTTAGAACCAAGAAACAAAGTGTGATGGGCAAGCCCTTGAAGTCACGACGGACTTAAGGAAGGTGGAACAGGAATCAAGGTGTTTTGGTACCGTGAATGAA
>NW_023253349.1:2090-6206 GCF_002007445.2 Ailuropoda melanoleuca | reverse complement strand
TCGAGTTGAAATTGGAATTTTACCTTCCATGGTGTGGATTGATGATGAAGCATGAATTTTTACAAGTATTTATATAGAGTAATATATATGGAGTAATTTTGATGAAATTAAATACATGACTGATTTTGTCCAGAAGACAAGAAAAAAGTTATACATATTGGCCACAGGCAATTCTTGAGATTTGTAAATACTTAAATTCAAATTTTCTGAACTTGTAGATGGATCAAATAAATAAATAAATTTATTTTTAAAAAAGAGGGTGAATGCTGGTATGGTAGGTGGAAAGAGAACACTTTCACAGAAAGTGCCCCTTGTGGATCATTCTTGTTCCAGAACCGAGTCACCTTTGGAGGGAGTGGGAGACCCGAGAAGAATCTCCCAGAGGACACACCCAATCTTGTGCAATTTTGTTTTTAACTTCTCAGCGTTCTACAAAAGGCAAATACAAGAGAGCAAAGTCTGGGGAATGAAGTATTTCACTAATACAGCAAGTGTTTCTGAGCCCAACTCAATTCGAAGCACAGCGTGTGCACCTAGAGACACTGGGGACACTCGGGCTATCTGCTCCCGGAGCTGTGGGCAGGACTAGATTTTCAATACCCACGCTGGAGAGATGACCAAGTCTTCCTTTTCCTTAACCAGATCATAGCTGGGACTGTCCCACGAGATGCTGAACTGAGCTCCCCATTGACTGCTTCCACCCCTCAGCTGCTTCTCCATGTCTGAGTGGCAGCCAGGTGGGACCAGCTCCCCAAGCTGGAAGCTCTCTGAGCCGAGTCTGGCAGCNTGAGTCTGGCAGCGTCTAGCAGACATCAAATGTGACCCACCTGTGTCAATCATAACTTTTCTAGTAGCCACATTACACACAGTAAAAGGAGAAAAGTCAAAAGAATTGTAATTGGAAAAATGGTATCACACCAACATGCATTTACGTCAATGAGACAGTGTTTTAAAAATCTCAATAAAATAAGTTCTCTTTCTTATTCTGGTTTCAGCATCCAGTGTGCATTTTACACTCAGAGAACATCTCAATTCAGGTGAGCTGAATTCCAGGTGCTCAAAGGCCATGGGTGGCTACGATATTGGACACCCCAGATCTGGTTCATTTCACCAGCTCAGGTCAAAGCTGAATGACCAATTGCACCATTTATTCTAAATAGCATCTCAGATATCAGAAGTTCTGGGCCAAGNTCAATAAGAGAGTGTTTTAAAAATCTCAATAAAATAATTTAAGTTCTCTTTCTTATTCTGGTTTCAGCATCCAGTGTGCATTTTACACTCAGAGCACATCTCAATTCAGGTGAGCTGAATTCCAGGTGCTCAAAGGCCATGGGTGGCTACGATATTGGACACCCCAGATCTGGTTCATTTCACCAGCTCAGGTCAAAGCTGAATGACCAATTGCACCATTTATTCTAAATAGCATCTCAGATATCAGAAGTTCTGGGCCAAGAGTCATTTATTTATATTCATATTCATATTTTTATTATGCTGTAGGCCATATCCTTGTAGAGGAATGAGAAATACTAGGTACATGACAGGTCTATGCAAGCAAAGAGGATAAAAACTCAAGCCCTCATGGTCATTTGCGTCCTTAGGAAACTCCAGTATACTTATTATTCCTGAGAGTGGGTCTGGCTGAACATTTTAAAGAATGAAGCAGGGGCGCCTGGGTGGCACAGCTGTTAAGCGTCTGCCTTCGGCTCAGGGCGTGATCCCGGCATTATGGGATCGAGTCCCACATCAGGCTCCTCCGCTATGAGCCTGCTTCTTTCTCTCCCACTCCCCCTGCTTGTGTTCCCTCTCTCGCTGGCTGTCTCTATCTCTGTCAAATAAATAAAATCTTTAAAAAAAAATAAAGAGCGAAGCAAATGTCTCATCTGCCTAGGTTATCTAGAAAAAGCTATGTACCTAAACTGTGCTTATATCCGCGGCCACTAGTGCATCAATTCATGGCCAAAGGAGCCCCATGGAAAGGTTTGTCATGTCCCTTCTGCTCCGTGGTCACTCAGAAGAATGAGATCAAGGCACATGGTCAGTTGGAGGAGCTGGTGTCCAAGATCAGGGATCTGGAGTCCTGGGTACTGGGACGCATGTCCAGGGACAAGAGGAAGGAATTGGGCCCTGCTAAGTGAGCTGCTGAAACACAGAGTCCAACCCAACCTTCCAGTCCAGAAACTATCCTGTGGGCAAGGAAGCTTCACCACAGTCCCAGGGGAAGGCAGGGAAGATCCTCTCTATGCAAAGCTCCCACTGGAAAACTTAATGTACATAACTCCAGGTGAGAAAGGCCAAGTCCTGCCCTCTGGGCCTGTGAGGAGAGGGAGTCTGATGACAGAGGCTGAGAGTGGGGACCCTGCCCCCACCCCCCCTGCAGTATGACCCATCCTGACACCGGCACCTGCACAATGGACAGAGACCTGAAACTGCCCTCTTTTCCTTGCTCACATTCTTTCTTCTTCCTCACTCATCATCAAACCCTGCCTGTGATTTTCAGGTAAAAGCCAAACAGTACACCTCATGTTGGCATCATTACTCTTATGCATTTATAAATTCCTGCAAGAAGAGGGGACAAAAGACACTGCTTTTTAACTATAATACAAGTTGTATTTGTTTTATTTTTTTACAAAAGTAGAAAGTGAAATGTATGCAATTTTAATCCTAACTGCTTAACATATTCTGAATTTGCACTGCATGGAATTTCCTTCCCATCTGAGTGCTTCATTTGGTTCTCATGTACACGAGTCATCTCCAGAGCCTGAGAAATTCTGCCTGAGGTGACCCAGGCCCTCCACACACCTCCACAGAGGCAAGAAAGGAAACTAACTTGTCCAGATTCCTCTCCTCTGTCAGGGGGGTGACAGGGGCTCCACAGCAGGTGTGGCCCTACAAACGCCCATGCCTGCCAGCATTTGCCCTGACAGCCAAGCCCTGGAAGGACTGGGGATGCCCCGAGCAAGTCCGAGGATAGGACCCAGGGTGGGCCGTGACCACGAGGTGGGAAGGAGGCCCATCGCTGTGTAGCTGGAGCAGCAGGTTTGACAGGAGCAGGGACTCTGGCTCTGGTGCTCAGAGCCTCTGTCCTGGGCCTGGTCAGTCCCAGGAACTCAGTGGGACCATGAGAGCCATTGTGTGCAGCCAACCCAGCAGCCTTCACAGAGGCCTCTAGAATTCCTGCCAGCCAGCGAGGGTCTCCGGGCCACTGCACCTGGACCTCTCTCCCACGGAGCCAAGTGCAGGTTTTATTCTGATCCTAGGACCAGGGATGTGGCCGAGGAGAGGAGGAGAGAGATGTGCTCCAGGGTGTGCCTCCCACCTCACTTCTGCAGCAGGACCCAGGAGCAGTGCAGGAGCCCCAGAGGGAACATTCTCTGTGCCGCCCTCACTGGCAGTGCCCTTTCCCCCAGGGCAGACCTGAAGGCGGCCCCTGCAGGGTCTGGTCCGAGATCCGAAGGTGCAGTGGGAGAGGGTCCCCAGTGCCTCCTGCACCTGGCTTGCAGGGAAGCACTCTGTGTCCAGGTCAAGTGTGTGGGACAGACTGTGTCCCACCAGACCGCCTCTGGCAGGGGTCATACTACACCAGACCCAGTAACTCCCCTGCTCAGTTCCCAACACACGAGATTCAAACATGAGCCAGGTTTGCTGCTTGTCAGATGCAGAGCAGAAAAGAGCAGGTCTCAGGGAAAGATCATCTTAAATAGCAGAGCACACCTGAAACCCATCCACATAATAGCTCCTACTATTTTGTCATTGATATATGAAGAAAACAAGACAAACATTACACATATTTACTTCTCTCTGATTTCACAACCCCCAGTCTCCCACCTCAGTCTGCAAAGCAGCCAGTGAGCCAGACTGCTCCCAGAACCCTCCTCCCTGGATTCCTACCTCAACGTAGCTCTCTCCGGGAGAAGGGGGCAGCAAGCAGAGAGAAGAGTTGAAATGGGAGAGCACAGCAGGGGAGATGGAGGGAAGAAGGAGAGATGAAGAGAAGGAAGGTCAACCACCAGTTTTGATTTTGTGGCTCCTAGTGTGGATGACACAGAGGCGGTCTGTCAGCCCTTCTCACTTTCCAGAAAATGAATGGAGACTGGATTGTTTTCCAGAGCTCGCTGA
>NW_023253349.1:0-1867 GCF_002007445.2 Ailuropoda melanoleuca | reverse complement strand
CCAAATGCCAGAGACTTGAATGCTACACTGTCCCACTCTCCAAGGAAATTGCTATTTATTGAGCTCCTACTATGTGCTGGGCGCTGTGTGAGGCATGAGGGATACAGGGATGATAAGACAGAGCCATTCTATGGGTGGCTTGAAATGTGTCATCTGCACTGCGAACCTCGAGGATAGAGCCAACTTGTTCCCAGCATCTAATATGGAGCATGGCCCACAGTGGGGTCTCAGTTGATATTGGCTGAAGAAATGCACCAACATGTGCCCTTGGTTGCTTTCACTGATGGAGTCCCATGACTGCTGCCCATTTTAAAACCAGCAAAATGGCATGACCAGACTGAAAACCAGAGCTCCGGTGTGCTCACTGGAACCAGACTGAGACCAGGAGCTCCAGGAGCATGCAGGGGTGGCTGGCCATGTTAGAAACACAAAGGACAGAGACATGCAGGCCCTGGAAGTGAGGGCTGGGACACTGGGTGTGGGGCGCACATNGGATGCTGCAGGGTTGAGCAGCACCAACAGAAACAGAGTTAAAGTGGCCAGAACATCAGTGGTGAATGGCCCACGATCCCCTCTGTTCTGAGGCAGAGGCTGAGATTCGGCCAATGCTGCTCTAACTCTCAGAAAATGCCCAGCAAAACTCCAGGGAAAGCTGCCAGAGAACAAAAGCCTGGAAATACAGGCTCACAGTGTGCCCGTCGCTCTCCCCCCTCACAGGTGACATGGAAAGGCTACCCAAACAGGATTGCCTGAGTATCAGCACGGCAGGCCCCTTCCCCAGAAGGCAGGATGAAAAATCAAGATGCCCACATCCCTAAGATCCCTATAAAACAAGGGCGCACGGCCTGGGTCTCAGGCAATAATTTGGGCCCTGGACAACCCTGCAATCTCTCCTCATCAGAATGACGAGAAGGAGAAATCCCCCCCAGCAAAGAAAAGACAATGAGTCTGTGGCCTCTGCCACAGAACTAATGGATATGGATATAACCAAATTATCAGAAATGGAGTTCAGAGTAACAATGGTCAAGATGATGTGTAGACATGAAAAAAGTATTAACGAAAATATTAATGAGAATATAGAATCTCTAAGGATGAAAATGAGAGCGAATCTGGGAGAATTTAAAAATTCTATGAACCAAATGCAGTCAAAACTAGAGACTCTGATGGCCAGAGTGAATGAGGCAGAAGAACATATCAGCGAATTGGAGGATGGGTTAGTAGAAGAGAAAGCTAGAATAGAATCTGGACTCAAAAAGTCCATGCTCAAGAATGTAGGTTACAGGAGATTACTGACTCAATGAAACGTTCCAATGTCAGAATCATTGGCATCCCAGAGGGGGTGGAGAAAAACAGAGGTTTAGAAGATATATTTGAACAAATTGTAGCTGAAAACTTCCCTAATCTAGCAGGGGAAACAAACATTCATTTCCAAGAGGCAGAGAGGACCCCTCTCAAGCTGAACCATGACAAATCTGCACCACGTCACATCATAGTGCAATTCGCAAATATTAGATCCAAGGATACAGTATTGAAAGCGGCCAGGGCAAAGAAATTTCTCACGTACCAAGGCAAAGGTATCAGAATTACGTCAGACCTGTCTACACAGACCTGGAATGAGAGAAAGGGTTGGGGGGGGGCATTTTNAAAGAAATTTCTCACATACCAAGGCAAAGGTATCAGAATTATGTCAGACCTGTCTACACAGACCTGGAATGAGAGAAAGGGTGGTGGGGGCATTTTTAAAGCTCTTTCAGAGAAAAACATGAGGCCAAGCATCCTTTATCCAGCAAGGCTGCCATTCAGAATTGATGGAGAGATAAAGACATTACAGAATCGCCAGTTATTGACCAATTTCGTAACTACTAAA
>NW_023253348.1:746-1249 GCF_002007445.2 Ailuropoda melanoleuca | reverse complement strand
CGACCACTTTCCCTCATGTTTCCCTATTCACGAAGGGTGATGATAGTGCTAAGATGTCCCTGTACGGTGTTTTCTCTGACGGACGTGTTTTGGGACTTTTCGTTCCATTGCCGCCAGCAGTTTTAAAAGGAATTCCCAAGGAACAAACATTTCGTTGGACGCGGGTTTTGGCCGAATTGCCTTTCTCAGTGCTGTGTTCGTCGTGTTTCACTCACGGTACCAAAGCACCTTGATTCCTGTTCCACCTTCCATAAGGCCGTCGTGACTTCAAGGGCTTTCCCCTCACACTTTGTTTCTTGGTTCTAAGGGCTGGATCCTCCACAAGTCCCTACACCCAATGTGGAATCGGGGTCCCCAGTGAAAAGGCTGCTGTTCGCTGGAGGTGTTTTCCTGGACGCTCTGCATTATTACCAATGAGAAGTGCGCTGAGTCCTCGAAAATCCTGAACCTTTTAATTCATGCTCCCTTACTCACGAGAGTTGATGATCGTTGTTATTTCCCTG
>NW_023253348.1:538-646 GCF_002007445.2 Ailuropoda melanoleuca | reverse complement strand
TGATAGTGCTAGGACGGTCCCTGTAGGGTGTTGTTTCTCACGGACGTGTTTTGGGCCTTTTCGTTCCATTGCCGCCAGCAGTTTTGACATGTTTTCCCCAGGGAGCAA
>NW_023253348.1:0-224 GCF_002007445.2 Ailuropoda melanoleuca | reverse complement strand
CATTCATGCTCCCTTACTCACGAGAGATGATGATCGTTGGTATTTCCCTGGACTGTGTGGGGTCTCAGAGACCACTGTGTGGCACTCTAGTCAGACTTCCGTGACCACTTTTCCTCATGTTTCCCTATTCACGAAGGGTGATGATAGTGCTAAGACGGTACCTGTACGGTGTTGTCTCTGACGGACGTGTTTTGGGCCTTTTCGTTCCATTGCCGCCAGCAGTT
>NW_023253347.1:0-5269 GCF_002007445.2 Ailuropoda melanoleuca | reverse complement strand
CAATCCCAGTCCTAGGAAATTATCCCAGAGAATAAAGATCAGCTTGTACAAGGACGATCCGTATAGCTTTGCTTCCATGACAAAGCCTGACAATCAAGTGAAAGCCCATTAAGAGAGAAGCGGCAGAATAAGCTCTCCTCGCTGTGGAATTGTATACAGTTATGAAAACATGAGTTAGGGCACTAGCAGCTGGCTTGCAGGGATACCGTGTGGCATTGCCAAGTAAGAAAAGCAAGGTGTGTGGGTGTACCACATGATTGCATTCAGAACAAAACAAAGACCATAAAAACAACTGTGTGTGCGTATTTGCATATGATTAACGGAAGACAGAGAGAAGCACCAGAGGAGAGATGATAGGGGTGGGAAAGATAAGCACAAAATTTTTAAAAGTGCTCTAAAAATCTTACTACGTCTGATATCATCACCTTGATGTAAATTTACATATGTGTGCATAGATGCATAAGGAAGGGGAAGATGGGGCGCCTGGGTGGCACAGCGGTTGAGTGTCTGCCTTCAGCTCAGGGCGTGATCCCGGCGTTATGGGATCGAGCCCCACATCAGGCTCCTCTGCTATGAGCCTGCTTCTTCCTCTCCCACTCCCCCTGCTTGTGTTCCCTCTCTCACTGGCTGTCTCTATCTCTGTCAAATAAATAAATAAAATCTTTAAAAAAAAAAAAGGAAGGGTAAGATAACAGATCCAATATACGTAAGCAGTGTTCTTTCTGGTAAGCGTTCAAGGTTAATTAGCAGTACGACTAAATAGTAATGTTGCCAAGTCTCCTTCATACAAACAATTTTCTTCAAAGTGTTCAGATGAATTAGGTAAGTAGCAGTTCCTTATCCACAAATATGTGGCCATCCAGGGCTTTTTGTTATATGAAACTAGGATTGGAAGGGAGTATGCTTTTGAGGAATGGTATAACGTGATGGTTCAGAGCATAGCATTTGGGGCTGTTAGCCTCGAATTGGAATTCCAGCTCCAGCACCTCAGTGCTAACGCTTGGATGAGCTTCCGTTCTTCTCTCTGAGAAATGGGCATCATTTCTACTTCTCCTGCTTGTGTAAGATTGCACTTAAAAATGCTGAATAAATTGTGGGTGTTGTTACTAACCTGTGGGGAAAAAAGATAGATCCATACCCACATCCTTATTGAGAGATCTTTGATACATTAATTGAGAAAACATTTTGGTAAAAACAAACAAATGTTCCCAAGTGTGTATAATTGCCTGGAAAAGATTTATGGGAACAGGAGAAAAAGGCGGAGGAAAAGCACGCCATCAATGTTAGGCCTCCAGGATGGTAGAGTTGGAGAATGGTCTGGAGGAGAAGATTGCCTTTTTAAAACAACAACAAGCATTCATGACTTGGTAATTTGGAAAAGAAAGTCTAATATCAAGACTTTGAATATTGCCGATTTTCAGTAACTCTTTGTAACATTGCCCATTTTGTAGCTTGCCTTAGAAGCAATGAGTTTTGATAAGGTAAAAACCAGATTTAAGTCTCCTGTGTGCCTGTCACTTGCCCACTGGAAATGCGTGAAACCATTTTGCTGAAATTACCCCTGATTCTTGGGGTCCAATTAGACTTCTGGCCAAGAAGGACAACTTTCCATCCTGCCCTTCCCAAATCTGGACTGATGCGGCATCCATCCTTAGGTGGCCATCTCCCCAGAATTGAGATGGCCACTGTCTTCAGCTTCTTGGATGCCCCTAGCTCGGGCCGTTTGTTGTGGCTAATGTTGGTCCTGTGGCCAGGCACCTTCCTGGGGTCCCAATTGTTTCATAGGGATAGGAAGAAACAATTGTTATCATTTTTATGCAATATTTTTTNATGTAATATTTTTAAAAAGATTTAGGCATTTTAATTCTTAGATGTTATGTGTTGGCTTTCTTCTGCTTGCTAACACAGTTCCCAGGGGAGGAGACAACAGGGAAAGCACCCATAGGTCCTTTCCTGGGCCACAGAAGAGGATTCAACACATCTGTATGTGCTGGGACTATACTAGAGTCATGGAAATGGCCTTGAAGAGAATTTAGATCCTGCCTCAGCCGCCCTCATGAGCAAAGGAGAAAAGTGACCCTCACAATTTCTTGGAACTTCACTTTTTAACATTTTAAAGTTTGCTTTACAAAGCTTAATTTAGAAAATGTGAAGAAAAAAAAAAAGGTCAGTGCCCATAATATTGCAATCTGTCCCTCCCAGAGGACATGTGACATTTAGGGTCCTAATGTAAGAGGCACGTTGTAGAACACTGATGGCAGAGCCAGCTTATTCTCATCGTTCTCAAAGCCACTGTGTGTCTCAATCCAATTATAGACAGAGCAAGCAACTCCAAACTAAAAACAAGAATGGGGCCCGATCAATCAGAATTAATTTTACCTAAATGATGTTTGAGATGCACCAATATGGCTTTGTGATTAGAGCCTGAAGCTGGCATCCTCCCTGCGGAGAATACTAATGCTGACATTCTGGTCCCAAGGGGTGCTTGGCGTCGTCACCAGCAACTGCCACCCGAGCCCAGCAGTTCCCACTGGAAAACCAGCTTGTCAAGTGTCGAAAGCCCTGTGATGAGTCTGCATGGATCCATTTAGACCTCCAGCTCCTTCTCGTTCATATTCATCACAGTTGGTGTGAATTCACAAGTGACGGTGGCATGTTTCTGTCAGTGCCTAATGCCTCTTAGAAATATGGGAATTTTTAACAAGTGCTTGCCTGGATTACAAAGCCAACACTCTGGGGTAATTTTTTCGGAAGAGAGAACACTTTGTTAAAATAGGACACACCCAGCAGTCTTCCGGCTCATCTGTCCCTATTCACCGTGTCACTATGCCAGCATCGTATGGACAAACTCCTCGGGACACACTGAGTGCTTTCATAGCTCTTCCTCTTCCTGATGCAATGGCCATATTTAGATGGAAAGATAGTACTTATTTCTACACAGAAGAAGAACCATCAAGGGCAGCATTCTAGCAAGATATTTAAGAGAAGTGGGAAAGGACTGGGCCACACTTCTCTCCCCTTCTCTCTGTGGGAGGACTGGTGTGATCTTGGGAATTTGCTAGAACAGCACAGGGAACTCCTGGAAAGAACAGCTGCCCCTTCTGTGGATCAGCACCCCCATCTGGGACTTCCTGGAGAGTTGGAGAAGGTCCAGGTCTCCAGGTGAGCACCTGTTTGCACCGTTCACCATGTCACCACCTGAACAGTCCAGCTCCTGAATTTCTGCACCTCAGTGTCCTCACATTTAAAAGAGTGATGAGCATCGAGATACAAACTTCATAAAGCTGGCATAAGACTAAATGTCCCCACAAAACTCTTAACACAGCACCTGGCATATTGTGTGTACTGAAAAGATCCTAACTGCTATGATCCTTACTAATAACATGTTCAAGTTTTCCACTACTAGAACCTGCCACAGAGCTTTTTTCCTGAATTGGTCATGGGTATTATATTTGACCAAAGACATACATTTATGAGAGAGTTTCCAAGGGGTGGAGATGCACTGTGTCCATAAAACATTTTTCTACAGTTTTTTCTTAGATGCCCTCATAGACTTGCCTGCTTCAAATGCAGTGGGTAGCTCATGTCTGCTCTAGTGATTAGAAACACTACACCGGGAGTTTAAGGACCCGATGGTTCTGACAGTGTGACCTCCTGGCACACAAATTCATTCAACCTACTAGCCCTCAGATTCCTCAGCAGCACTATAAGCTTTACCAGATAATCTTGGAGATCCTTTCCAGGCGAAACTTCCAGTTCAACCATTTTATAACCCAAGCTTTGGAGAACTTGTCTGCCATGTTTGCTCCTCTATTCCCAATCCCTGTCACAGAAGACAGTAAACAAGCATTTGTAGAGTAAAAACATGGATAAATATAAAAGATCCACTTGAGAAAAATAAATCCTATCGATCCTTTTCCACTTGAAGAAAAAAATTATTATTCATTGATTAGATATATAAAAAAAATTAATATTTCTGTCCATTTTATTGTGATGCCCACGTATTTTTTTGGTAATAATTTTCTATTATGTTATGTTAGTCACCATACATTACATCCCTAGTTTTTGATGTGAAGTTCCATGATCCATTACTCGCATATAACACCCAGTGCACCACACAATACGTGCCCTCCTTAATACCCATCACCAGCCATTCCCCCACCCCCTCCCCTCTGATGCCCTCAGTTTGTTTCTCAGAGTCCATAGTCTCTCATGGTTCATTCCCCCTTCTGTTTACCCCCCCTTCCTTCTTCCCTTTCTTCTCCTACCAATCTTCCTACTTCTTATGTTCCATAAATGAGTGAAACCATATGGTAATTTCTTCCTCTGCTTGACTTATTTCGCTTAGCATTATCTCCTCAAGTCCTGTCCATGTTGCTGCAAGTGTTGTGTAATCATTCTTTCTGATGGCTGAGTAATATTCCATTGTATATATGGACCACATCTTCTTATTCCAGTCCACGTATTGACTGTATAAAAGCAATAATAATGCTTTCTTGTTTTTAAATTTAAATTCTATTAGTCAACATATAGTACATCCTTAGTTTTTGGTACAGTGTCCAATGACTCATTAGTTGCGTGTAACACCCAGAGCTCATCACATCACGTGCCTTCCTTAATGTCTGTCACCCGGTTACCCCATCCCCCCACCCAGCTCCCTTTCTGCAACCCTCAGTTTGTTTCCTGGAGCCAAGAGTCTCTCATTGTTTGTCTCCTTCTCTGATTTCTTCCCATTCAGTTTTCCATCCCTTCCCAATGATCTTCTGCATTGTTTCTTATATTCCACTGCCTTCTTAGGCTTACAATAAATACAATAAAATATAGTTCAGCAATGATATGTAGATTGTGGAGTTAGTAAATGAAGTTAAAGTATTCTAGTGTCCTTATTTTTTCTGGGAAAAGATCAGAGGCACTCATTCATATTTGTCTGCAGTAAGTCTAAGGACTTTTTACCTTTGACTGTAGTTACTAAAAGAATAGTAAGTGAATGTATTACTTCTGTAGTGCATTGAATGGTGGCTCGCAAAATGACATGTCCACATCTTAACTCCTGGACCTGTGAATGTGACCATATTTAGATATAGAGTCTGCACAGATGTAATTAAGTGAAGGATCTTGAGAGATCATCACAGATTGCTCAGGTGCACCCTAAATCTGATGATAGGTGTCCTTCTAGCAAACAGAAGAGAAGACAGATGCACAGAGGTGAAGACTGTAGGACAACAGAGGCAGCTATTAGAGTGACAATGTCACAAGTGAAGGAATGGGA
>NW_023253346.1:422-1844 GCF_002007445.2 Ailuropoda melanoleuca | reverse complement strand
CAAAGCACCTTGATTCCTGTTCCACCTTCCTTAAGGCCGTCGTGACTTCAAGGGCTTTCCCCTCACACATTTATTTCTTGGTTCTAAGGGCTAGAACCTCCCCAGGCCCCTACACCCAATGTGGAAACTGGGTCCCCAGTGAAAAGGCTGCTGTTCGCTGGAGGTGTTTTCCTGGATGCTCTGCTTTATTACCTATGAGAAGGGCGCTGCGTCCCCGAAAATCCTGAACCCTTTCTTTCAGGATCCCTTACTCACGAGAGATGATGTTCATTGATATTTCCATGGACTGTTTGGTGTCTCAGAGACCACTATGGGGCACTCTCGTCAGGCTTCCGCGACCACTTTCCCTCATGTTTCCCTATTCACGAAGGGTGATGATAGTGCTAAGACGGTCCCTGTACGGTGTTGTTTCTGACGGACGTGTTTTGGGCCTTTTCGTTCCATTGCCGCCAGCAGTTTTGACAGGATTTCCCCAGGGAGCAAACATTTCGTTGGAAGCGGGTTTTGGCCGAATTGTCTTTCTCAGTGCTGTGTTCGTCGTGTTTCACTCACGGTACCAAAGCACCTTGATTCCTGTTCCACCTTCCATAAGGCCGTCGTGACTTCAAGGGCTTTCCCCTCACACTTTGTTTCTTGGTTCTAAGGGCTGGATCCTCCCCAGGCCCCTACACCCAATGTGGAATCGGGGTCCCCAGTGAAAAGGCTGCTGTTCGCTGGAGGTGTTTTCCTGGACGCTCTGCTTTATTACCAATGAGAAGGGCGCTGAGTCCTCGAAAATCCTGAACCTTTTCATTCATGCTCCCTTACTCACGAGAGATGATGATCGTTGATATTTCCCTGGACTGTGTGGTGTCTCAGAGACCACTATGGGGCACTCTCGTCAGGCTTCCGCGACCACTTTCCCTCATGTTTCCCTATTCACGAAGGGTGATTATAGTGCTAAGAGCGTCCCTGTACGGTGTCGTTTCTGACGGACGTGTTTTGGGCCTTTTCGTTCTATTGCCGCCAGCAGTTTTGACAGGATTTCCCCAGGGAGCAAGCATTTCGTTGGAAGCGGGTTTTGGCCGAATTGTCTTTCTCAGTGCTGTGTTCGTCGTGTTTCACTCACGGTACCAAAGCACCTTGATTCCTGTTCCACCTTCCATAAGGCCGTCGTGACTTCAAGGGCTTTCCCCTCACACTTTGTTTCTTGGTTCTAAGGGCTGGATCCTCCCCAGGCCCCTACACCCAATGTGGAATCGGGGTCCCCAGTGAAAAGGCTGCTGTTCGCTGGAGGTGTTTTACTGGACGCTCTGCTTTATTACCAATGAGAAGGGCGTTGAGTCCTCGAAAATCCTGAACCTTTTCATTCATGCACCCTTACTTATGAGAGATGATGATCGTTGATATTTTCCTGCACTGTGTGGTGTCTCAGAGACCACT
>NW_023253346.1:0-194 GCF_002007445.2 Ailuropoda melanoleuca | reverse complement strand
TGTTTCACTCATGGTACCAAAGCACCTTGATTCCTGTTCCACCTTCCATAAGGCCGTCGTGACTTCAAGGGCTTTCCCCTCACACTTTGTTTCTTGGTTCTAAGGGCTGGATCCACCCTAGGCCCCTACACCCAATGTCGAATCGGGGTCCCCAGTGAAAAAGCTGCTGTTCGCTGGAGGTGTTTTCCTGGACG
>NW_023253345.1:0-4772 GCF_002007445.2 Ailuropoda melanoleuca | reverse complement strand
ACAAGGAGCATAATAATATTTATAGGCAATGCAAGTCCACCAGACTTAAAACTGTTACATGATGTTCCAAAATGAACCAAAAGAAATTCAAAGAAGAGAGCTGCTCTAAGGGAATNGTGTAGCTTCTGTATAATAATGAGTGGAGTAATCTACTTTATATTTATTTATATAATTATTTGCAGTTACCTTTTACATATAATTTGTATATGTATATGTAATTTTATATGTCAAAGAGACAGAACAAGGAGCATAATAATATTTATAGGCAATGCAAGTCCACCAGACTTAAAACTGTTACATGATGTTCCAAAGTGAACCAAAAGAAATTCAGAGAAGAGAGCTGCTCTAAGGGAACAGAATAGATTATAAACTCAGAAATAAGCCAAGTGGAGAAGAGAAAGATTTGAAAAGAGCTGAAAGGTAACAGGACAGAATTATAAATCATGGAGAAACTAACTTTAGAAATGGAGACTGAACTAGAAAGGAAATGAGAGCATATAAACCCATGGGTAATGCCTTAAAAATAATAGAAGATGGAAAAGTGAAAATGTGTAAAAAAAAAAATCTAAAGGAAATGAGNAAAAAAAAATCTAAAGGAAATGAAGAGACAAAAGCACATGGGAGACTTCCAGGTTCCTGTCCAGCTTGGAAGGTCACCACTCTGTCCTAACAAGTAAAAAGTTGGGCAAAGTGTAAAATCAATAACCCTTCTTAGATCCATGAGACAAGTGAGGTCACAACAAACTTCTGTCCCCCAAATCAGAGAGACTGACAGGCAGGTACAGAGAATCACAGCTCATGTGATCAGCAACCACTGCAGAAACCACTGCTGGGTGGGAAAGCCTGGGTTGGAACTGACAAATTGCCTGAGGCTCAGTGTGGACCACCATGAGTTAGAAAATGCAGGGGGATCCAGCTATGCAGGGGCCCCACGCTTTTGTGATTTTTACCTCCTGGGGTTCTACCAGGTTCTCACAGTGAATATTGGAGAAAAATTCCCTTGTGCTTCTGCCAGGGAGAGGGAAGAAGAACCATTTTGAAGTGATCCAGAGTACTTTGTTCTTAATAAGGTCTGCCCTCCAGAGAGACTGTTTTGCCAAAACTCAACCTGTTGGGATTGTATCAGTGACTAACCTAACTGGGGGAAGGGAAATACCCAACTCCAGCCCACTCTTGCCATCCTGTCCCACCTAAGGGGGGGTGCTGAGAAACATATGAAGTTCACAGTCCAGGGGCACAAGCTCACTGAGAGACTGAGACTTACTGGAACCCTCAAACACGTCCTCCTCCCACACCTTACCATCACATTACTAAAGGCTTGTTGACAGCAGTTCCCTTTACCCAAAACATCCTGTGTGGCTATCAAGAAAATCACATGCTAAAAGGCAACAAACACAGTTGGAAGAGACAGAGCAGGGATCAGAACCGGACTTTAATATGGCAGCAGTGNAACCAGACTTTAATATGGCAGCAGTTTGGAATTATCAGACCAGGAATTTAAAACAACTATGGTTAATATGTTAAAGGCTCCAGTTCATAAAATAGACAGCCTTCGAGAACAGATGGGCAATGTAAGCAGAGATGGAATTCAAAGAAAGAAAAAAGAAATGCTGGAGAACAAAAAATTGGCAGAAATTAAGAATGTCTTTGATGGCTTATTATTAGACTGGACTTGGCTGAGCAAAGAATCTGTGAGTTTAAGGATATCTCCATAGAAACATCCAAAACTGAAAAGGAAAAACAAAAGGATTGGATTAACCTCCCCCCCCCAACACAAAAGGACAGAATATTCAAGAACTGTAGGACAACTACAAAAGAGCTCTAGAAACATGAAGAAAGGAATAGAAGAGATATCTGGAACAGTAATGACTGAGAATTTCTGCAACTTAATGTCTAACATCTAACCACAGATCCAGGAAGTTAAGACAACACCAAGAAGAAGGAATGCAAAAACCCCACTACATGTAGGCATATCATTTTCAAGGTACGGAAAACTAAAGATAATGAAAAAATCCTGAAAGAAGCCAGAAGGAAAAAAAAAACCTTTCCTATAAAAGATAAGAATTTACATCCAATTTTTTAGAAAGAGTGGAAGCAAGAAGAGAATGAAATATTTAAAATGTTGGGAGGGAAAAGCTGTCAACCTAGAATTCTGTATCCTGCAAAACTGCCCTTTAAGAACGAAGGAGAAAGGACTTTCTCAGACAGACAAAAATTGAAGAAATTTGTTGTCAGTAGACCTGGCTTACAAGAAATGTTGAAAAAAGCTCTTCTGCAAGAAGGAAGCTCAGAAACTTGAGTTTATATAAAGGAAGGAAGAAAGCATTGGTGAAGTTAAAGTTAAAATTTTTCATGTTTCTTATTCTTAATTGATAGTAAAAGTGTGCTCAGAGGAATAACAGCAATTCTGTATTTGCCTGTGTGTGCTTACATATAAGTGAAATGAATAACAGCAATGCTAAAAGGATGAGAGGGATGAATTAGGATTATTTTGTTATGAGGTATGTTCACTATCCATGAAATAGGAGTATAATGTTATTTGAAAGTGGATTTGGATTAGTTGTAAATGCATTTTGCAGACTCGAAGGAAACCACTTTTGAAAAGTAAATGGAAAAAAAAGCATAACTTATATGTGAAGGAGAGAAAATAAAATCATATGAAATGTTCAGTTAAAGCCAGTAAAGGCAGAAAAATAGTGGAAAACAAAGGCGGAGACAAAAAATAAGGCCAACAAATAGAAAACATAAACAAATATGGTAGACCTTAATCCCCTTATATCAATAATTACTTCGAACATCAGTGGTTTAAATGCACCAATTTAAAGACAGAGTATGTCAGAGTGGATAAAAAATGACACCCAACTCTTTCTTGCCTACAGGAAACTCACCTCAAATATAAAGACACATGGATTAAAAGCAAATGGATAGAGAAAGATATATATCAGGCTAATAATAATAATAATAATAATAATAATAATAAAAGTAGGAATAACAGGCTTCAAGGTAAGGAAAGTTATCAGGGATAAAGAAGGGCATTACACAATTATAAAGGAATCAGTTCTAACAATCCTTAACATGTATGTGTCTAACAACACCATCAAAATGTGTGAGGCAAAAATAGAACTACAAGGAAAAATAAATGAATCCATTGTCTTGTTGGAGACTTCAACACCCCTTTATCAGAAATGGGGAGATCTAAAAGGAAGAAAGTTAGGGCATAGTTGAACTATACAACACTATCAATCAACTGGATATAATGGGCATGCATGGTTTACTTCTTCCAGCAATAGCAGAATACACATTTTTCTCAAGCTCGTATGGACACATTCACCAAGATAGACCATATTCTGGGCCTTAACATACAACTTAACAAATTTAAAAGAACAGAAATCATACAATATCTGATCTCAGACAACAATTGAATTAAAATAGAAAGGTGAAAAATGTCAGAACACTTGGAGGTTAACACACTTTTAAATTNAAATGGGGAGATCTAAAAGGAAGAAAGTTAGTAAGGGCATAGTTGAACTATACAACACTATCAATCAACTGGATATAATGGGCATGTATGGTTTACTTCATCCAGCAATAGCAGAATACACATTTTTCTCAAGCTCGTATGGACACATTCACCAAGATAGACCATATTCTGGGCCTTAACATACAACTTAACAAATTTAAAAGAACAGAAATCCAATATCTGATCTCAGACAACAATTGAATTAAAATAGAAAGGTGAAAAATGTCAGAACACTTGGAGGTTAACACGCTTTTAAATAACACATAGTTAATAAACCTGTGATAAATTAAAAAAATATTTTGAACTAAATGAAAATGAAACCACAACTTATCAAAATTTGTGAGATGGAGCAAAAGCAATGTTTGGGGGGGAATTTAAAGTACTGAGTGCATCTATTAAAAAAAAGGAAGATCTAAAATCAATAATCTAGGGGCGCCTGGGTGGCACAGCAGTTAAGCGTCTGCCTTCAGCTCAGGGCGTGATCCCGGCGTTATGGGATTGAGCCCCACATCAGGCTCTTCTGCTATGAGCCTGCTTCTTTCTCTCCCACTCCCCCTGCTTGTGTTCCCTCTCTCGCTGGCTGTCTCTCTCTCTGTCAAATAAATAAAAATAAAATCTTTAAAAAAAATAAAATAAAATAAAATCAATAATCTAAACTTCCACCTTAGGAAATTAGAAAGAGAAGAACAAATTAAGCCCAAAGTAAGCAGAAGAAAAGAAAAAGAATTCGAGCAGAAGTCAATGAAATTGAAAACAGAAAATCAAAGAAAATCAGTTAAAAAAATTGTTTCATTGAAAAGATCAATAAAATTAATAAGCGAGGCAGGCTAGTTAAGAAAAAAAGAGAATATAAATTACTAATACCAGAAACAAGAGCCATCACTATAGATCCCATGAACATTAAGAAGATAATAAAGCAATATTATAAATAATTCTATGCCTACAAATTTTATAAACTAGGTGAAATGGACCAATTCCTTGAAAGACACAATCTGCCTAAATGCACACAAGATAAAGACAATCTGAATAGGCTGATAGGTATTAAATTGAATGAGCAGTTAATAACTTTCCATACTAAAAGCAGCAGGCCCAGATGGATTCACTTGTGAATTCTATCAAACGTTTAAAGAAGAAACCACATGGGTTCACTATAATCTTTCAGAAGATAGAAGCAAAAGAAATACTTCTTTTTTTTTTTTAATTTTATTTTATTATATTGTGTTAATCACCATACAGTACATCCCCAGATTCC
>NW_023253344.1:0-1437 GCF_002007445.2 Ailuropoda melanoleuca | reverse complement strand
CACTGTTGTTTCTCACAGATATGTACGTAGACCTTTCCTAAGGCTTCCACAACCACTTTGCATCATATTTCCGTATTCCCAATCAATGATGTTACTGGTGGACATTATCCTGACAAGGTTGTTTCCTAGAGAGAAGGGTGTGGACGTTTCCCTAGGACAGCAACACAATTTTGCGAAGGGAAACCGATGCAGGAGGTTGTTTTAATTGGAGGACAGTTCAAAGCCCCTGCTGTCTATTACATATAAGAACGGGCACAAATTTCATGTTTCAAATCCACTATGGTGAACTCTTCCTTACTCGTGAAAGGTGATGTTCGTTGGTCTTTCCTTGTATAGTGTTGCGTCTCAGAGATAAGTTTTTGTCACTTTCGTCAGGCTTCCACGACCTTTTGGTTAATGCTTCCATATTCATTAATGATGATATTAGGGCTAAGTGGGTTTCCATACACTGTTGTTTCTTACAGATAAGTTTATGTCCTTTTCGTTACGTTCCCACAACCATTTACGATAAGGATTCCACATTAACCAAAAATATTATACANACGATAAGGATTCCAAATTAATGAAAGATATTGTACGTTGTAAGATGGCTCCTGTACACTGTTGTTTTTCAGCTACATGTTCATAGGCTTTACCTAATTGTACACTTCCGTCTTCAGGAAGGCTGATATGCCTTGAAGGGCATTATCCTGACACCGTTATTTCTAAGATATAATTATGTGGACCATTCCCTAGGCCTACACACCCAATGTTGAATAGGGATCAGTATTGAGGTGGCTGATGTTAGTTGAAGGTGTTTTCCTGTATATGGTGTTTTACTACCAATAAGGATGGGGCACAGTCCTAAAGTTCCAAAAACTTTTCATTAATGCTTCCATATTCGTGAAAAATGATGTTAATTGTTAATGCTATTCTGTAAAGTGGTGTTGTCTAGGACTAGGTATGAGGTCCTTTCCCTCTGATTCCACCTCGACCTTGGATCATGTTTCCATATGCGTTAATGCCGATATCCGNTGCGTTAATGCTGATATCCGTTGTAAGTGGTTCTTTCCTGTAAACTGTTGTTTCTTAGATAAATGTATGCAGTGCTTCGGTGATTTATACACCCCCTATTTCTTTTTTAAATGTTTTCTACTATATTATACTAGTCAACATACAGTATATCCCTGTTTTTTTATGTAAAGTTCTTTGATTCATTAGTTGCGTAAAACACCCATGCACCATGCAATACGTGCCCACCCCACTACCCATCAGCAGCCTATCCCGTTTCACCACACCCTCCCCTCTGAAGCCCTCAGTTTGCTTCTCAGAGTCCATAGTCTCTCATGCTTCATTCCCCCTTCTGATTAACCCCCCTCTCCATATCCCTTTCTTCTCCTACCGATCTTCCTAGTTCTTATGCTCCATAGATGTGAGAAACCATATGATAATTGTCTT
>NW_023253343.1:0-1819 GCF_002007445.2 Ailuropoda melanoleuca | reverse complement strand
AGAACAGAAAGTCACAATCTATAGAAACAAAGACTTTACAGGCAACATGACATCATTAAAATCATATCTCTAAAANCATCATTAAAATCATATCTCTCAATAATCACTCTCAATGTAAATGGCCTAAATGCTCCCAATAAAACGCCACAGGGTTGCAGACTGGATAAAAAGACATGACCCATCCATTTGCTGTCTACGTGAGACTCATTTTCAACCTAAAGGTACATCCAGACTGAAAGTAAAGGGATGGAATACCATCTTTCATGCCAATGGACCTCAAAAGAAAGCTGGGGTAGCAATTCTCAGAAAGATTGGATTTTAAAAGAAAGACAATAGTTAGAGATACAGAAGGGCACTAAATTATTCTTAAAGGATGTATTTAGAAAGTGGATATGACAATCATAAATATATATGCCCCCAAGAGGGGAGCAGCAAGATACACAAGCCAACTCTTAAGCAGAATAAAGAGACATATAGATAAAAATACATTAATATCAGGANTACGTTAATATCAGGGGACCTCAACACCCCACTATCAGCCATAGACAGATCACCAAACAGAAAATCAACAAAGAAACAAGAGCTTTGAACGCCATACTAGACGAGTTGGACCTCACAGATACATATAGAACACTACACCCCAGAACAAAAGAATACTCATTCTATTCTAATGCCCATGGAACATTCTCCAGAATAGACAATGCCATGGGTCACAAAACAGGTCTCAACCATTACCAAAAGACTGAAATTATTCTCTGCATATTCTCAGACAACAATGCTTTGAAATTGGAACTCAATCACAAGGAAAAATTGGGAAGAAACTCAAACACTGGGAGGCTAAGAACCATACTGCTCAAGNAAGAATACTCATTCTATTCTAATGCCCATGGAACATTCTCCAGAATAGACCATGCCATGGGTCACAAAACAGGTCTCAGCCGATGCCAAAAGACTGAAATTATTCCCTGCATATTCTCAGACCACAATGCTTTGAAATTGAAACTCAATCACAAGGAAAAATTGGGAAGAAACACAAACACTTGGAGGCTAAGAAGCATCCTGCTCAAGAATGATTCGATAAACCAGGAAATCAAAAATCAACTTAAACAATTTATGGAGACCAATGAGAATGAAAACACAACGGTCCAAAACCTATGGGACAGTGCAAAGGCAGTCCTGAGGGGAAAATACATAGCCAATCAAGCCGCACTCANAAATGCATACCATCCAAGCCTCGCTCAGAAGAATAGGAAAATCTAAAATGCAGTTTTTATATTCTCACCTCAAGAAGCTGGAACAGCAACAGAAGAACAGGCCTAATCCACGCACGAGAAAGCAGTTGATCAAGATTAGAGCAGAGATCAATGAATTAGAAACCAGGAGCCCAGTAGAGCAGATCAACAGAACTAGAAGCTGGTTCTTTGAAAGATTAAATAAGACCGATTAGCCACTGGCAAGACTTACACAAAAGAATAGAGAAAGGACCCAAATTAACAAAATTATGAATGAAAAGGGAGAGGTCACAACCAACACCAATGAAATAGGAAGGATCATTAGAAACTTTTATCAACAGCTTTATGCCAATAAATTACATAATCTGGAAGGGATGGATGCCTTCCTGGAAACCTATAAAGTACCAAGACTGAAACAGGAAGAAATTGATTTTTTAAACAGACCGATTAATTATGAAGAGATTGAAACAGTGATTGAAAACCTTCCAGAGAAACAAAACTCCAGGGCCTGATGGATTCCCCGGGGAATTCTACCGAACATTCAAAGAAGAAGTAATACCTATTCTCCTAAAGCTATTTCAAAAAAT
>NW_023253342.1:0-8166 GCF_002007445.2 Ailuropoda melanoleuca | reverse complement strand
TCACTGTGTTGTACACCCAAAACCCAAAATGTAACATTGTGTGTCAAACACACTCAAGTTTTAAAAATTAATTTTGAAAAATGCAAGTCTGTTCTGAGAGCCTTTGCAGCGTTATTGTCTCTGATGGGCATACGCTTCCCTGGATAACCTTGTGTCTCCTGCTGTCTCCTCCTGAGGCCTCTGTGCAAATGTGTGTAGCCTACCCCAGCACCTCGTAAAAAATAAGACCTCAACCACTCTTCCCTTTTATCCCACTTTGTATTTCTTCATAGCACTGGTCACCTTCTGATATTCTATCTGACCTTTTATTTGCTTATCGTCTCCATCACTGAACGTGCAGACACTTGTTTCCTGACACCTGTACTCCTTGCCTGGAGGTTAGCTGTTACTCAAGTTTATTCCTCAAACGTGTGACAGAATTTCTCACTTTCTCAGAAAGTATGGAATACATGAATACTTGAGGAAAAGGCCTACTGTGGATGCATATTTTATTCAGAGCTGGCTTGGGGCATCTGGAAAGGGGACAAGTTCCATACAAAACTAGGGATATTGACTTTGATCTTCTACGAACACTGTAGAATTTCAATATTTGTAGTGTTCATTATTGAAAAAATAGTTATGTTATTTTTTTCCCCTGGTAGTCACCTGCACCACATGGAACCAGGAAATGATACAAAAATTCCAGAGTTTGTTCTTCTGGAATTTTCAGAGGACCCAGAACTGCAGCCGCTCATATTTGGANGGAACCAGGAAATGATACAAAAATTCCAGAGTTTGTTCTTCTGGAATTTTCAGAGGACCCAGAACTGCAGCCCCTCGTATTTGGGCTTTTCCTCTCCATGTACCTGATCACTGTGTGTGGAAACCTGCTCCTCATAATGGCCGTCAGCTCTGACTCCCACCTCCACACCCCCATGTACTTCTTCCTGGCCAACCTGTCCTTTGCTGACATCTGTTTCACTTCCACCACCGTCCCCAAGATGCTGTGGAACATCCAGACTCAGAGCAAAGTCATAACTTATGCAGTCTGCATCACGCAGATGTATTTTTTTGTACTCTTCACTGGATTGGATGACTTTCTCCTGGCTGTGATGGCTTATGACCGGTTTGTGGCCATCTGTCACCCCCTGCACTACACAGTCATCATGAAACCCTGGCTCTGTGCACTGCTGGTTCTGGTGGTCTGGGTGATGGGTGCCCTGAATTCCTTATTACAAAGTTTAATGGTGTGGCGGCTGTCCTTCTGCAGAGAGGTGGAAATCTCCAACTTTTTCTGTGATCTGAAACAGGTGGTCCAACTTGCCTGTTCCAATACCTTTCTTAATGACATAGTGATGTACTTTTCAGCTATGCTGCTGGGTGGTGCTCCCCTCTCTGGGATCCTTTACTCTTACTCTAAGATAGTTTCCTCCATACTTAGGATCTCATCAGCTCAGTGCAAGTATAAAGCATTTTCCACCTGTGCATCTCACCTCTCAGTTGTCTCCTTATTTTATTGTACAGGCCTAGGAGTGTACCTTAGCTCTGCTGCTACCCAGAGCTCCCACGCAAGTGCAGTGGCCTGTGATGTACACGGTGGTCACACCCATGCTGAACCCCTTCATCTACAGCCTGAGGAACAGAGACATAAAGAGGGCTCTGAAAGGAATCTTTGGGGTTCCAGTGATGTAAGGGCCAGTGGTCCTGGGCTGAAGAAGTGTCCATGATTGCAGGGCTCAGAGCCTCGGAGCCAAGAGCTGCTATTCTTTATTCAGACTCTGGAAGCAGAAGTCGCTCCTTCTATTTATTACCTGGAATTTCCATTGTTTTGAATTCAACTTCTCCACTCATTTAAGTAACTCACTTATTAATCTTCTCTTCCGTCTGATATGCAGACAGTATTCTACTTTGTCTGTTTTCATATGTTCCAATGTTTTCCCCAAACTTGGATCAGAAAAACCTGGAAATTTCTGTATCTTACATGGGACATGTTGGATTTCATAAAATTAATTTTATTTCAAATGACTTATACCATGTCAAGTAAATTTGCCCTAGATTTCCCCAAGGAATAATCATGAGATGAAATTTCACATGGAAGACACTACATTGCTAAGCCCTTCATGTGACCTTATTGTAGAGGACAGTACAAAACTGCAGTTTCACCTTGAATCTGTCAGTGTTATTGTATCTCTAACTTCACTCCTCGTTTTGATAATGTGGACTCTAACATTATTCTGTTTATGTCTCAGGCTACTGACAGGGGTGCTCAGGCTAGGAAAGCCCGGGCATCCCCTGCGCCCTGTGCATGTGGACATTCCCACAGATGCTTCCCTGACCAGAGCCTCTGCTGTGGCTGCACCAGCCCTTGGGTTCTCACTGTGACTGCAAGACAGGCCTCAGCAGCACCCATCAGAGGACTCTAACAAAACTGGGTTTATTCCTCACAGGTCCTGGAGGACAGAGGCAGAAAGTGCAGAGGGTCAGAGATTCAGAACAAGAGAGAGAAGCCCAGAACTGGGGCCCAGCCTTCACTGGAGTCCATGAGCAGAGTGACTATCGGTTTCTAGGTTCACTCTTTATTGACCAGTTTAAAACATAAGAGTGAAATTCTGTTAGGGAAAGAGAAAGGAGGGTCACTACTGGTTCAGTATCGAGGTCACCCAGATCTTTCTGAAGAGATACATCATGACTGGAGATAGCCTGACTGCTGATCTGGTCTATTTTTTTAAATTTTAAGGAACCTCCAGACTGTTTTCACCAGTTTGCATTCCCAGCAATAGTGCAAGAGAGTTCCCCTTTCCCGACATCCTCTCCAACGTCTGTTGTTTCCTGTGTTGTTGAGTTTAGCCATGCTGAGAGCTGCGAGGTGGTATCTCATGATTTTGATTTACATTTCCCAGATGGTGAGTGACATTGAGCATCTTTTCCTGTGTCTTTTGGCCATCTGTATGTCTTCTTTGGAGAAGGGTCTGTTCATGTCTTCTGACAACATTTTTAATGGAATTATAATTAATTTTTTGGTGTTGACGTGTATAAGGTCTTTATGTATTTTGGATATTAACCCCTTATTGAATATAACATTTGAAAACATCCTCTCCCATTATGTAGGTTGACTTTTTGTTTTGTTGACTGTTTCTTTTGCTGTGCGGAAATGTTTTATTGGTTTATTTTTTATTATTATGATATGTTAATCACCATACAGTACATCATTAGCTTTTGAAACATTTTATTTTGATGTAGCCTTTTACAATATGGATGGACCTAGAGGGTATAATGCTAAGTGAAATAAGTCAGTCAGAAAAAGGCAAATAACATAAGATTTCACTCATCTGTGGAATTTAAGAAAAAAAAAACAAATAAAGAAAAAAAGATACAGACAACAAAACAGATTACTCAGTATGGAGAGTGAAGTAGTGTTTACAGAGGGGAGGTGGGTGGGGAATGGGTGCCTTAGGTGATGGGGATTAAGAGTGCATTTATCCTCCATTTGGACTTTATCTTTGTGTATGGTGTGAGAGAGGGGTCAAGTTTCATTCTTTTGCATGTAGCTGTCCAATTTTCCAAGCACCATTTATTGAAGAGACTGTCTTTTTTCCACTAGATGTTTTTTCATGCTTTATCAAAGATTAGTTGGCCAAAGAGCCGAGGGTCCATTTCTGGGTTCTCTATTCTCTTCCATTGGTCCATGTGTCTGTTTTTGTGCCAGTACCATGCTGTCTTTATGATCACAGCTTTGTAGTACAGCTTGAAATCTGTCAATCTGATGCCCCCAACTTTGTTTTTCCTTTTCAACAATTCCTTGGCAATTCAGGACCTTTTCTGGTACCACACAAATTTAAGGGTTGTTTGTTCCAGTTTTTTGAAAAATGTACTCGGTATTTTGATCGGGATAGCATTGAAAGTGTAGATTGTTCTGGGTAGCATGGACATTTTAACTATGTGAATTCTTCCAATCCATGAGCATGGAATATTTTTCCATCTCTTTGTGTCTTCTTCAATGTCTTCCAAGAGTGATTTGTAGTTTCTAGAATATAGATCCTTTACGACTCGGGTTAAGTTAATTCCGAGATAACATATGATTTTTGGTGCTATTATAAATGGGATGGATTCTCTAATTTCTCTTTCATCAGTCTCATTGTTCATGTATAGAAATGCAACTGATTTCTGAACATTGATTTTGTATCCCACCACATTACTGAATTGCTCTATAATGAAAGACCTCGATGTGAGACAGAAATCCATCAAAATCCTAGAGGAGAGCATAGGCAGCAACCTCTACGACATCGGCCATAGCAACTATTTTCATGACACATCTCCAAAGGCAAGAGAAACAAAAGAAAAAATGAAGATGTGGGACTTCATCAAGATAAAAAGCTTCTGCACAGACAAGGAAACAGTCAAAAAAACTAAGAAGCAGCCCAAGGAATGGGAGAATATATTTTCAAATGACACTACAGATAAAACACTGGTTTCCAAAATCTACAAAGAACTTCTCAAACTCAATACACAAGAAAAAAATAAATCATAAAAGGGGCAGAAAATATGAACAGACACTTTTCCAATGAAGACATACAAATGGCTAACAGACACATGAAAAAATGTTCAAAATCAATTAGCCATCAGGGAAATTCAAATCAAAACCACATTGAGCAGTAAGGAGGGCACGTATTGCATGGTGCACTGGGTGTTATACGCAACTAATGAATCATTGAACTTTACATCAGAAACCAGGGATGTACTGTATGGTGACTAACATACTATAATAAAAAAAAATTTAAAAAATAAAAAATAAAATAAGTAGTTATTATAATTTTAAAAAAACACACTGAGATACCACCTTACACCAGTTAGAACGGCAAAAATTGACAAAGCAGGAAACAACAATTGTTGGAGAGGATGTGGAGAAAGGGGGTCCCTCCTACATTGTTGGTGGGAATGCAAGTTGGTACAGCCACTTTGGAAAACAGTGTGGAGGTCCCTTAAAAAGTTAAAAATTGAGTTACCCTGGGATCCAGCCATTGCACTATTGGGTATTTATCCCAAAGATACAGAAGTAGTGAAGAAAAGGGCCGTATGCACCCCAATGTTCATAGCAGCATTGTTCACAATAGCTAAATCGTGGAAGGAGCCGAGATGCCCTTCAACAGATGACTGGATTAAGAAGTTGTGGTCCATATATGCGATGGAATATTACTCAGCCACCAAAAAGAACGAATTCTCAACATTTGCTGCAACATGGACGGCCCTGGAGGAGATAATGCTAAGTGAAATAAGTCAAGCAGAGAAAGACAATTATCATATGGTTTCACTCATTTATGAAACATAAGAACTAGGAAGATCAGTAGGAGAAGAAAGGGATAAAGAAAGAGGGGTTAATCAGAAGGGGGAATGAAGCATGAGAGATTATGGGCTCTGGGAAACAAACTGAGGGTTTCGGAGGGGAGTGGGTGGGGGAATGGGATAGGCCAGTGATGGGTAGTAAGGAGGGCACGTATTGCATGGTGCACTGGGTGTTATACACAACTAATGAATCATGGAACTTTGCTTCAAAAACCAGGGATGTACTATATGGTGACTAACATAATATAATAAAAAATATTATTATTAAAAAAAAGAGTACATTTATCGTGATGAGCACTGAGTAATAGAATTGCTGAAACACTATATTGTGCAGCTAGAGCTAATATCACGTGGGAATTATACTGGAATTAAAAAATAAAATATTTAGGGGCACCTGGGTGGCACAGCGGTTAAGCGTCTGCCTTCGGCTCAGGGCGTGATCCCGGCGTTCTGGGATCATGGCCCACATCAGGCTCCTCTGCTAGGAGCCTGCTTCTTCTTCTCCCACTCCCCCTGCTTGTGTTCCCTCTCTTGCTGGCTGTCTCTCTCTGTCAAATAAGTAAATAAAATCTTAAAAAAAAAAAAACTATGGGATGGCAAGTGAACAATATCAGCATTATCCATTTCATGCCTCCTTCCTGCTCTGAAATCTCTTCTACCTGGGCGATCAGAGGACACCATACATGAGAGCCGAATGTCCTGCTGGTCATGTGATTCAGGATTACCAGTTCCTTTACACAAACATGCACGTCCTTTAAATTCCCAGAGTGACCTGGAAGGGAGCCCACATATAGTCATTGGGAAGAAACTTGAATAACCATATGATCATGCCTATTATCCTTAATGTCAGATACACCACAAATAAAAAGCAGCACATGTTCTAATGGCCTTATATCTGTTCACTTGGATTATGTGTCAGTCAGCTCTTGCTGTATAACAGGCTGTCATCGTCAAATGTGATATCATAATACCTTTACAATCATATGAAATTATATGCTGGTGAGCATTTTTCTAATTAAATTCAGTTAGCTAATACAGTACATTGATTTTTGATAAAATGTTCAATGATTCATTAGTTGTGTATAACACCAAGTGCTCAACACATCACGTGAGCATTTCTGATCTCTGCCGGGCTCCTGACAGGTCTGGAGTCAGGTGTGAATCTCTACGTGGTATGTCTAAGGCTCAACCATGATGTTGTGTGTGACTGTTGTGCTCTTCTGTCCTCAGCCATTATGGGTTCTTATTACTACCTTTGCATATGTAGGTTAATCTCGTATTCATAGAAAATATTGGTTTATTATGTGAATTGTTTAAATATAAATCCATTGTTCATACATCCATTTTTTACATGTGGCTTTCTTCCCCATTAAAAGTGGTACCTCTGACCCCTCTTAAGTGAGAGTCAGCCGCCTGTGCTCTTGATCGTACCCATAGCCATGCACCGTTAGATCTGTTCCACTGAATTCAATCACTGGTGTGTAATTACACACAATAGTCTGCATGTGTAAAGGCTACAATGTGGTGAATTAAAGAAGCAACACAAAAGTGAAGAGTACATGTTGCAAGTTTCTATTTGTACTTGATTTAAGACTGTACATAAAGTTAACTGCTTCGTTAGGTAACTATTAAAATTTAAGCATCCTAAGCATCATTTTCTCTATTTCTGAAGGTAATGCACGATTCTAACCATAACTTCATACAGACATTGCAGGGAGTGAATCAAGTGTGTTGAACTTCCTACTTTACCTCAAAGAAAACATTTGAGGGTAATGGTTGTGTCTTGTGTATGTGTGTGTTTGCATACATTTTCTTTCAAATAAGCTCACTTACATGTACACACACAGACGCATTTATGATCTCATCTTTCATGTTGATAGGAATCTTGAGTAAGCTGGAGAGGATAGCACTGAAAAGAACGAACTTTTGAATGCACCTGCAATAAAAGGATGCAGAAATACAGACAAAGATGTAAATTACAATGGGTGACCTTATTTTTGATCACGAGCTCCTTTTCCTATGTCACTGCCTCAAGGCCTCAGAGTCAGACCACACTCACAGTTATGCCATGAGGAAATCATTGTACCAGCTGATGGGGCAGAATATATCCAAGCAGATTTAATTTTTTTGCTACTTAATTTCATTCCTTAAGTGCAAATTGCCCTTATCCAAGAGGGATCCTCATTTTCTGTAGCTCCTTTAATTCATCAAATTGTACACTCTAAATATGCCGTCTACTGTGTGTTATCATACTCCAATGTTTTAATTAATTGGGAAAATGTCTATGGTGCATGGCTAAGGGTAGGATCTGGGGCACAGGTAACTGACTCCATTGAAGGTTTGGAGAGAGCTCTTCTAACAGGGAAAGGAAGCAACAGTTATATAGATATAAGAACAGCACGATGAAATTCAAATAATTCACATAAGTTTATTTAATTCATAAATAGAAGAAAAACTTTACATATAGAAATGTAGTAATAAGGGCCCATAAATTGGCTGAGACTGAAGAGCATTACAGCCACACAACACACCATTGATGAACCTTAGAAACACAACATAGAGATTCACACCTGACTTCAGACCCATGAGGAGCCCACCAGAGATCAGAAATACTTCCCAGAATACAATGCCATTTCATTGTAAAGGTATTATTAATAAAGAGAACAAAGGCAAGAGAAATGTAGCTACTAGACAATGTCCTTACAACTTGCAGCCGCTGATGAATCCCTGAGACGTGCCAAGTGTGACACTCCTCCAGGAACTCATGGCTGCCTTATGATTGATACTTCATTAGAAACTAAAATTAAGATTATCTTGACAACAGCCTGACCTCCAAGGTCCTGTAAA
>NW_023253341.1:0-4775 GCF_002007445.2 Ailuropoda melanoleuca | reverse complement strand
TTCCTAATACCTTTTAATACCCTTCCCGAGAAGCCGGCAGTGAGAATGGTCCCTGAGATCTCTGACTCTCTTGGGGCCTGACTACTTCCCCCTTCCTCCTGCTCTTGCTTCCTCTTGGCTTTCAGATCAGGGTGCAAGTGATCGAGGGGCGCCAGCTGCCAGGGGTGAATATCAAGCCTGTGGTCAAAGTCACGGCTGCCGGGCAGACCAAGAGGACACGGATCCACAAGGGAAACAGCCCACTCTTCAACGAGGTGGGAGATGCTGGATATTAGGACAGGGACCACAGTGGCCCATCCCAATTGGGAATGCCCAGCAGACACCTGATAATCCATTCGGTTTTTGTATTGAGAGATATGCTGGGTCCTCAGTAGGTTATGGGAGGACCTGGAGGGAGGGTTCTAGCCGGAGGGCCAGCCACCTGCCCTGTCCCTGAGATGACAACCTCCATGAGGTCAAGGGTGGAACAGCCCAGAACTTGCGGAATCCCCAGAGCTCATTGTTGGGCTGAGCTCAGTCCACACTTCTGGGTGGACAGGACCTGAAGGCTGCGGGCGGCGGCCGACCCTCTCCTCAGCCCCCCGGGGTCGGCAGGCTCTCATCTGTTTCCCTTTTGCCCTGAACCACAGACTCTCTTCTTCAATGTGTTTGACTCTCCCTCGGAGCTGTTTGACGAGCCCATCTTTATCACGGTACGTCTCAGCAATCGGTGTTCTCTGGGGTTACGTGTACCCTTGCGTGCATACCGTGCATGTGTGTATGTGTGCGTATCAGCGTGCATGTGTGTGCATGCCTATCGGTGTGAGTGTGAGTGAGTGTGAGGAAGGAGCCATGTGGCCCGGGGCACGGGTGATGGGGAACAGCTCACCGCCGAGCTCTGCTGGTCACAGAAATGCCTTCAGCAGCTCAGATAGAGGCAACAGCCAAGTGGGGAACCCCCACTGCCCAGCACCCCCACAGGGGTCACAGGTCAGGGGTCTGAAATCATTCTTTCAGTGGACCCTGATACTCATTTTATTTTGTTTGCCCATGTGTCTGTTTCTGGCCAGGATTTTCTTTCTTTGGGCCTCAGCTTTTTTTTTTCTTCTCTTTCGGCCTTCCTTCTGAAAGGTGGGATAGCTTAGTTGTTGAGGGTGTGGGCTCTGGAGCCACTGTCTGGGTTCTGGGGGTCCTGCCTCTGCCGTTTAGGGGTTGTGTGATGCTGTACATGTCCTGTAGTCTCTCTGTGCCTCTGTTCCTTCATCTGTAAAATGGGCATAATAATAGTACCTGAGTACTCAGGGGGTTCATGTGAGTGTTACCATTGCTCAGAACGGTCTCTGGAACAGAGCGAGTGCTCTGAGTGTTGGCTGTTACTGTCTGGGAGGGAAGAGTTGTTGTGTTGGGTCCTGTCCGGGCCAACATTTCCTTGTAAATGAGAGTTTTAACTTCTCTTCCTCCCGCAGGTGGTAGACTCCCGTTCTCTCCGGACAGACGCTCTCATTGGGGAATTCCGGGTAATTATGTATTTTCTTTGAGAGCCGTTAGTTCTCACCAGTTCACGTTAGTGGAGACTCTGTACATAACGTGCAGAGGCTGGTGCTTCGGGGGTCCTGTTCCTCTCGGTCTGTGTTGGGGAAATGCAGTTAAAGAAAAAAAAAAGACAAAATCTTCTCCAAACTCAGAAACCCTCTCCACAAAGGTCGTAGAGAAAGAGCAGATTTTTATTGAGTAAGTTTCAGTCTAGAAGGTGAGGCACATGGCAGGCGATCCACTAGGAGATTGTAGAGGCTGCAAGAAATCCTGTGCACCGCCGAGCAGATACAACCCACCCGGTACTTGTTCTCAGGATAACGAGTCCTCAAGGCAGACGACTGACAGCGCTCTGGGCCACACGCCATTCATCCTGGAGACCTGGGAATTGGGTTGACCATCAGTGTTAGCTAACTGACTTTCTCTGGAGGAAAAAACACAAAAGCTTGCATTTTTGTGATGAGGGTTGTTTTACAACGTGGAGCCAGGCCTCTGCCAAAAGCAGGCCCCTTCCTTCCCACAGAAAAAGCAGAGAAAGCACTTACATTTACAAGGTTTCTAAGGTAAAGGACCCGACAGACAGGGCGGAGAGGAAAATCCCTTCCCTTATGTCCAACGGGGAATTGAGCCTCTTACTTCTGATTCATATTTGTCCTTACAACTGGGCAGGCAGTGCAATTGGCGGTTAGGCAGCCCTCCTCCTAATTCCGCTTCGGACCAGCGTGACAGTGGTGCTCTGCGCCCTGCATGCACCCTCACTCTGGCTTGGGAGTGGGGACCAGACGTGGAGTCCAAGGGGATGAGGGTGCGACACAGGGGAGATGGGGGAGCCTGCTCCCCGCCCCCCCATTTGTCCAGACAGTGCAGAAGTGAAGAGTGCACTTTGGAGAACCACGGACTGACGAGCGCTCAGCTCACAGGGAGGCATCAGCAGGGCTCAGAAAGCAAAGGCAGCTAGGAGTGGAGACCTTCAGGAATGCAGTTCTCACTGATTTTCTCATTTTCGAATCTTTAGGCAATGATCAAATGGAAAGAAGGGGTACAGGCTTATTTTAACCTCCCCTTGCTATCCAAATAAACTATGGCCTCTTCTCTGGGAAGTAGTCACAAGATAGAAAACAAAGTCAATTTTCCTGGAGAAGCAGTTTTAAAAAGAGTGGGATCGAACCTGGGTCATTCTGTAATAAATGGGGTTCTATGTCTTGAGTCTCTGATCTTTGAAGCATGCTCTTGGTCTGAGAACCCAGAGGTGGAGGTAAAAAATTATTTTCTTTTTTTCTCATTATACAAGTAATCCATGATCAAAAAGAATTTTTTAGAGCAGTTATAGATTCATAGCAAACTCAAGTGGGAAGTACAGAGTTTTCCTGCGCCTCCAGCTGCCCCATGCACAACCTCCCTGACCATCAATGTCCCGCTGATCTATGAATTCTTATAGAAAATTATAAAATACAGGAAAGAAAAAATAAAAAAATAAAATAAATCTACCACCTTAATCTACCAGCCAGAGAGAGCACTGTTACTATTTTGTTGTGTTTGTTTTGCTCTTTCTTCCCTATGCACAGATAAACCTTACCAAACTTTGATCAACATGGACTCTGCTCTTTTTTCCATGTAATGTCAGCTGATAAGCATTTCCCCATGTCTCCAGATGATCTTCAAAGCATGATTTTTAATGTGATGGCATAATGTACCATAATTCATTTAACGCTCTAAGGGCAAGTGTTTGACTTGTGTTTCTCGGTTTGATTTCAGATGGACGTGGGTACCATCTACAGAGAGCCCCGTGAGTCACGTCCTCATCACTTTGGTCATATCCTTGCATTTTGGCTCTGGAGGCTGTTGGGGACAGCCATTTGGGACGATCACCTTTTTTCCTTGGGGGTTTTAGAATTTAGAGATAGAGTCTGATCCTGGAGATGAGAGCTGCAGGCTTCCATCTTCCAACTAAACCAGGCCCTCAGGGAGATCAAATCTTCACCTGGGCCTCGGCTGGCCCAGTCAGAGATGCTAAATCTGGAAGGCCCCAAGCAAGGGTTGTTGAAAACGAGGTCCCTTCTGACAAGGACGGGCCATTTCGATAATAAGCTTGGATTTCTTCACACCCTGGCTGGTCTGGGCACTTCCTGAGAGGGAAGTAAATGGCCTGGGGTCTGACTTTGGCAGCCTCTTCTTGGTGTTTCTGTTGACATTTCTGACGTGGGCCCACATGAACACTCAATGTCTGTCCCCCGTGTCCCTGTGAATAAATCCCTCATCTCACCCACATGTGGTTGGCCCCAGGCTCTGGATGTGGTTGCAGACTTGGGTCCTTCCAATTCTGCCATTGCCAATGTGTGTTGTCTCTCTTAGGACACGCCTATCTGAGGAAATGGCTTCTCCTCTCGGACCCTGACGATTTCTCTGCTGGGGCCAGAGGTTACCTGAAAGCAAGCCTCTGTGTGCTGGGGCCCGGCGATGAAGCGCCTGTGAGTACCTCGGGCCCTCCTCACATCTCTATCTGGCAGGAGAGGACCAGACAAACAAACAAAAACACAACTTTAGTTTTTCTGATTTTAAAAATACATGAGATGTGTTAGAAATGTAGAGAACGTGCAAAAGTGTCAATAAAAAGTGAATCACTCATAGTTTCCACAACTCAGAGACAGCTGGGATTCATACGTTGTTGCATATCCCCCCAAAAGGATGCACATGTGTATTTTTCTATTTTTTTAAAAAAAATATTTATTTATTGGGGCACCTGAGTGGCTCAGTTGGTTAAGCATCTGCTTTCGGCTCAGGTCATGATTTCAGGGTCCTGGGATCGAACCCCGCATCGGGCTCCCTGCTCAGTGGGCAGTCTGCTTCTCCCTCTGTGCTCTCTCTCTCAAATAAATAAATATTTTTTAAAGATTTTATTTATTTATTTATTTGAGAAAAATATTTATTTATTTGAGAGAGAGAGTACACACAAGTGGGAGGGGCAGAGGGAGAGAGAATCTCAAGCCTACTCCGCATGAGCATGGAACCCGAGGCAGGGCTTGATCTCAAAACCCTGAGATCACGGCCTGGGCCAAAATCAAGAGTCGGACGCTTAACCACCTGAGCCACACAGGTGCCCCATCTATTTTTTTATTGCTTTTTAAAATTGAGATATAATTGACATATAACATGATATTAGTTTCAGGCATATGATGTAACGATTCATTATTTGTAAAATTGTGAAGTGATCATCATGGTAAGTCTAGTTAACACCCATCGCCTTATGTAGTTTCAAAACTTTT
>NW_023253340.1:0-4205 GCF_002007445.2 Ailuropoda melanoleuca | reverse complement strand
AAACTATAAATCACTCTTGAAAGACATTGAAGAAGACATAAAAAGATGGAAAAATATTCAATGCTCATAGAACAGAAGAATTAACATAGTTAAAATGTACATGCTACCCAGAGCAATCTACAATTTCAATGCTATCCCNCTACACTTTCAATGCTATCCCGATCAAAATACCGAGGACATTTTTCAAAGAACTGGAACAAATAGTCCTTAAATTTGTATGGAACCAGAAAAGGCCCCGAATCTCCAAGGAACTGTTGAAAAGGAAAAACAAAGCTGGGGGCATCACAATGCCGGATTTCGAGCTGTACTACAAAGCTGTGATCACAAAGACAGCATGGTACTGGCACAAAAACAGACACATCGACCAATGGAACAGAATAGAGAACCCAGAAATGGACCCTCGGCTCTTTGGGCAACTAATCTTTGATAAAGCAGGAAAAAACATCCGGTGGAAAAAAGACAGTCTCTTCAATAAATGGTGCTGGGAAAATTGGACAGCTACATACAAAAGAATGAAACTTGACCACTCTCTCAAACCGTACACAAAAATAAACTCCAAATGGATGAAAGACCTTGATGTGAGACAGGAATCCATCAAAAGCCTAGAGGAGAACATAGGCAGTAACCTCTATGACATTGGCCAAAGCAATCTTTTTCACTACACATCTCCAAAGGCAAGAAAAACAAAAGAAAAAATGAACTTGTGGGGCTTCATCCAGACAGAAAGGTTCTGCACAGCCAAGGAAACAGTCAAAAAAACTAAGAGACAGCCCACGGAATGGGAGAATATATTTGCAAAGGACACCACAGATAAAGGACTGGTATCCAAGATCTACAAAGAACTTCTCAAACTCAATACATGAGAAACAAATAAACAAAAAAATGGGCAGAAGATACGAACAGGCACTTTTCCAATGAAGACATACAAACAAATGGCTAACAGACACATGAAAAAATGTTCAAAATCATTAGCCATCAGGGAAATTCAAATCAAAACCACACTGAGATACCACCTTACGCCAGTTAGAATGGCAAAGATAGACAAGGCAAGAAACAACAATTGTTGGAGAGGATGTGGAGAAAGGGGATCCCTCCTACATTGTTGGTGGGAATGCAAGTTGGTACAGCCACTCTGGAAAACAGTGTGGAGATCCCTTAAAAAGTTGAAAATTGAGCTACCCTATGACCCAGGCATTGCACTACTGGGTGTTTACCCCAAAGATACAGACGTAGTAAAGAGAAGGGCCATATGCACCCCAATGTTCATAGCTGCATTGTCCACAATAGCCAAATCATGGAAGGAGCCGAGATGCCCTTCAACAGATGACTGGATTAAGAAGCTGTGGTCCATATATACAATGGAATATTACTCAGCTATCAGAAAGAACGAATTCTCAACATTTGCTGCAACATGGACGGCACTGGAGGAGATAATGCTAAGTGAAATAAGTCAAGCAGAGAAAGACAATTATCATATGATTTCTCTCATCTATGGAACATAAGAACTAGGATGATCAGTAGGGGAAGAAAGGGATAAAGAAAGGGGGGTAATCAGAAGGGGGAATGAAACATGAGAGACTAGGGACTATGAGAAACACACTGAGGGCCTCAGAGGGGCGGGGGTGGGGGAATAGGATAGACCAGTGATGGGACGTAAGGAGGGCACATATTGCATGGTGCACTGGGTATTATATGCAACTAATGAAGCATGGAACTTTACATCGGAATCCGGGGATGTACTGTATGGTAACTAACATAATAAAATAAAAAATCATAAAAAATGGTGGAAGCAGCAATCAAGGTGGTTATGATACCCTTAATTAAGACCTACGAACATATAACTGAAAAATTGCAGTGTACAGGAACCCTCTAACAACATATAGAATATATTGTTAATGTGGAATCCCTATCGTGTTTGTGCAAATGTAACGAAAGTGCCATAAACTTCTCTGGAAGAAATAACAGTGTACAGATGCCCACTTAGCCCTAACATCATCATTTGTGAATATGGAAGCATTAACCAAAGTGGTCGTGGAAGCCTGACGAAGGTGCCAAACACTTATCTCTGGGACACAACACTGTACAAGGAAAGACAAATGAACATGATCTTTGACAATTAAGGAAGCAATAATGAAAAGGTTCTGAAATCTCAAGGAACCTCCCTATCCTTACTGGTTATAAACCTATGTGTACAGGAAAACACCTTCAACTCACCTCATCCTCCTCAATACTGAAACCAATTTAACATTGGGTGTGTAGGCGTAGGGAAAGGTCCACATACTTATAGGTGAGAAATTCAGTGTCAGGATAATGCCCTTGAGGGCACATCAGCCTTCCCGAAGATGGAAGCAGGAATCAAAGTGGTTATGGTACACTTAGGTAAGGTCTACAAACATATAACTGATAAACAACAGTGTACAGGTACCCTCCTAAAACTTACATTATCTTTGGATAATGTGGAATCCCTATCATAAGTGGTTGTGTCATCGTAACAAAAATGCCATAAACTTATCTGTAAGAAACAACAGTGTATGGAACCCCCTTAGCCCTGACATCATCATTCATGAATATGGAAGCATTAACCAAAATTGTCGTGGATGCCNACAACATTGTATGGAACCACCGTAGCCCTGACATCATCATTCGTGAATATGGAAGCATTAACCAAAGTTGTTGTGGAAGCCTGACGAAAGTGCCACTTATCTATGAGACACAACACTATACAAGGAATGACCAATGAACATCATGTTTCACGAGTAAATTCTGGAATCTCGAGGACTCTGCCCCATCCTTATTGCTAATAAACCACCGTGTACAGGAAGACACCTTCAACTCAGATCAGCCTCCCCACTACTGATGCCAATTTAACTTTGGGTGTGTAGGCCTAGGGAATGATCCACATATTTTACCTAAGAAACAACGGTCTCAGGATAAAGTCCTTCAAGTCACATCAGCCTTCCTGAAGATGGAAACAGGAATCAAGGTGGTTATGATACCATTAGGAAAGGCCTACTAACATATAGTTGAGAAACAACAGTGTACAGGAATTATCTTACAACGTACAATTCTTTGATTAATGTGGAATCCCTATCGTTAGTGCTTGTGGCAACATAACGAAAATGCCAAAAATTTATCTGTAAGAAGCAACAGTGTACAGGAACTCACTCAGTCCTAACATTATCATTAATGAGTATGGAAGTATTCACCAAAGTGTTTGTGGAGACTTACGAAAGTGCCAAACACTTATCTCTGAGACACAACACTATACAAGGAAAGACCAACGATTTCTCAACATTTGCTGGAACATGGATGGCACTGGATGAGATAATGCTAAGTGAAATAAGTCAAGCAGAGAAAGACAATTATCATAAGGTTTCTCTCATTTATGGAACATAAGAACTAGGAAAATTGGTAGGAATAGAAAAGGATAAACAAAGGGGGGTAATCAGAAGGGGGAATAAAGCATGGCAGATAATGGATCCTGAGAAAAAAAATGAGGGCTTCAGTGGGGAGAGCGGTGGGGGAATGGGATAGGGTGGTGACGGGCATTAATGAGGGTATGTATTACATGGTGCACTGGGTCTTACCGCAACTAATGGACCATTGAACTTTACATTAAAACCAGGGATGTGATGTATGGTGACTNATCATTAATGAGTATGGAAGTATTCACCAAAGTGTTTGTGGAGACTTACGAAAGTGCCAAACACTTATCTCTGAGACACAACACTATACAAGGAAAGATCAACGATTTCTCAACATTTGCTGGAACATGGACGGCACTGGAGGAGATAATGCTAAGTGAAATAAGTCCAGCAGAGAAAGAAAATTATCATAAGGTTTCTCTCATTTATGGAACATAAGAACTAGGAAAATTGGTAGGAATAGAAAAGGATAAACAAAGGGGGGTAATCAGAAGGGGGAATAAAGCATGGCAGATAATGGATCCTGAGAAAAAAAATGAGGGCTTCAGTGGGGAGAGCGGTGGGGGAATGGGATAGGGTGGTGACGGGCATTAATGAGGGTATGTATTACATGGTGCACTGGGTCTTACCGCAACTAATGGACCATTGAACTTTACATTAAAACCAGAGATGTGATGTATGGTGACTAATTTAATATATTAAGAAAATATATAATCATGGGGCGCCTGGGTGGCACAGCGGTTAAGCGTCTGCCTTCGGCTCAGGGCGTGATCCCGGCGT
>NW_023253339.1:0-587 GCF_002007445.2 Ailuropoda melanoleuca | reverse complement strand
CTCACGGTACCAAAGCACCTTGATTCCTGTTCCACCTTCCATAAGGCCATTGTGACTTCAAGGGCTTTCCCATCACACTTTGTTTCTTGGTTCTAAAGGCTGGATTCCCCCCAAGCCCCTCCACCCAATGTGCAATCGGGGTCCCCAGTGAAAAGGCTGCTGTTCGCTGGAGGTGTTTTCCTGGACGCTCTGCTTTGTTACCAATGAGAAGGGCGCTGAGTCCTCGAAAATCCTGACCCTTTTCATTGATGCTCCCTTACTCACGAGAGATGATGATCGTTGATATTTCCCTGGACTGTGTGGGGTCTCAGAGACCACTATGGGGCACTCTCGTCAGGCTTCCGCGACCACTTTCCCTCATGATTCNGTTTCCCTATTCACGAAGGGTGATCATAGTGCTAAGACGGTCCCTGTACGGTGTTGTTTCTGACGGACGTGTTTTAGGCCTTTTCGTTCCATTGCCGCCCGCAGTTTTGACAGGATTTCCCCAGGGAGCAAACATTTCCTTGGAACCGCATTTTGGCCGAACTGCCTTTCTCAGTGCTGTGTTCGTCGTGTTTCACTCACGGTACCAAAGCACCTTGATT
>NW_023253338.1:2892-10836 GCF_002007445.2 Ailuropoda melanoleuca | reverse complement strand
AAACCGTGTAACAACAGGATCCAAATGTGTAGAAAAGTCCCCATGATCAGCTAGAACCACCAGTATGTCAAAGTCTGCATTTGTAGGAAGAGCAGTGAAGGTAGTGATATACAAAGAAATGCTGTTCACAAAAGCAAAGCACATGGTCTCAGATTTTTCTCTGTTAGAAATTTACATAAACAGCTGTGGTGGCCAAGAGTAGATTTTCCATAGGAGTAGTATTCAGTCCAACAAAAGAAAAAAAATAGTCACTATGATATATTTTATTTGGGAAGAAATTATTCTTAGCAGATTCACACAGTCCTTTGAATAAGTGAGAATGTCCAAATATTTCACATCTGAGTGTTGGAATGACATTGAAAGAGAAAGAAAATGAGAAGAGAATAATGTCCTGTATATCAGAGATACCACAAAGCTTAATAAATTGAGTTATGTACATTTTACAGAGAGGTCAATATAAAAAAATAGAAATTTCAGGGAAAAAAATTAGAAGAGGCATATTCCACTTCCACAACCTGATAAAAGAATCTCAACATTTGGATCAGGCTTTGGGCTCTGCAATTGTGGACATGTCTTCAACCCAGGACTATTGACCCTTTCAGAGCTGCCATCCCAGAGAATCTCATCAGAGCCCCCTTTATGTCTCTGTTCCTCAGGCTGTAGATGAAGGGGTTCAGCATGGGGGTGACCACCGTGTACATCACCGAGGCCACTGCACTTGCGTGGGAGCTCTGGGTAACAGCAGAGCTAAGGTACACTCCTAGGCTTGTACCATAAAATAAGGAGACAACTGAGAGGTGAGATGCACAGGTGGAAAATGCTTTATACTTGCCCTGAGCTGATGAGATCCCACGAATGGAGGAAACTATCTTAGAGTAAGAGTAAAGGATCCCAACAAAGGAACCACCAGCCAGCAACACAGCTGCAAAATACATCACCATATTATTAAGAAAAGTATCAGAGCAGGCAAGTTGGATCATCTGATTGAGTTCACAGAAAAAGTGGGGGATTTCCACCTCTGTACAGAAGGACAGCTGCAATGCCATTAAGCATTCTAACAAGGAATGCAGGATGCTCATGATCCAGGACACCGGAACCAGCAGTCCACAGAGCCGGGGGTTCATGATGAATGTGTAGTGCAGGGGGTGACAGATGGCCACAAAGCGATCATAGGCCATCACACTCAGCAGATAGATGTCTAATCCTGCAAAGAGCATAAAAAAATATATCTGGCAGAGGCAGCCTTCATAAGTGATACGTTTGCTTTGAGTCTGGGTATTCAGAAGCATCTTGGGGATGGTGGTGGAGGTGAAACAGATGTCTGCAAAGGACAGGTTGGCCAGGAAGAAGTACATGGGGGTGTGGAGGTGGGAGTCAGAGCTGACGGCCAGGATGAGGAGCAGGTTTCCAAACACAGTGATCAGATACATGGAAAGAAAAAGCCCGAATATGAGGGGCTGCAGTTCTGGTCCCTCTGAAAATCCCAGAAGAAGAAGCTCTGAAACTCCTGTAAGGTTCCTGGCTTCATGGGTTGAAGGTAACTGTCAGGATATAGAAAAATAAATGACTAGTTTTCGCACAAGCAAGCATTAGTAACCTAGCATACCTGCTACCGGTTATATTTCAGATTCAGGAAATTAATTTCAATGTATGTGTGGGGTCTCATCTCCCAATTAGGGCATCCCTAGCACCGATTCACACCAGGATTTGCATTTCCTCCTCAGTCTGTTCCTCAAGTGTAATGTAGATTCTCATTTTAACGAGAATGTTTTACTTTCCTTTAAGGAATACACACTGAGTATTGACCATGTTCCAGGCACTGTTTGGGCAATGCATATATATAGGGTGCTGATAAACAATGTCCTTATAATCCTATGATGGAGAGAGAATATAAGCAAATACTAATAATCAAATAATATGTCAGATGGTGACAGGGCTGTTAAGACAAGGAAAGCAGGTATAAAGGAGTTAATGGGGTGTTATTTTTTATACTGGATGTCCATACAAGACCTGCAAAAAAGGTGACATGTGAATAAGACCTCAAGGGAGATAGGAAAGGAGATTGAGTTTATCTGAGGGGCAACAGCCAGTGCCAAGGCGAGGAGGAAGCTGCTTGATTCAGAAAACCAAGGCTCAAAAGAAAGCCAGGGTGGTGAGGGGAAGGAACAAGAAGGAGAGTGATAAGAGATGGTGTCAGGTGTGTTGAGATACAAAGTGGTCACCCCACATCAGCTGAAACTTCAAGACACAGGAAACTCTTCATTTTGTTAATTTTGCAGGGCTTTTTAAATTTTGTTGTAAATATGTCTTGTGAGTCAAAATGGACACCCCCATTAGTAACTTCTGTTGATTGAGTTCTGACCTCTCTCAATAAGTATCCCCTTGGAATGTGTGAGCCCTGGTACCCCTGCTCTAAGAACTTCCCTCCATTCACAACACACACACACACACACACACACACACACACACACACACACACCATGACCTGCTATGGTCCCCTGGGCTCCTGACTTTTTCACTCCCAGCCACGCTATTTAGGCCAGCAGTGGATACACATTAAGCTTGCCAGATCTCATTATCTTTCGCCTAAATAATGCAGAAATGGTACCCAGAAATTCCTATAGACAAATAAACTTGGGGACATGTATTGGTGTGTTCATTTTATGCCTAATATAATTTTAAACAAACATGGGCAATCTGTTCTGTAAAGACAGAGAGGAAAGAGAGGAAGGACATGGACATGAGAGGGAAAACAGATCTAATAGTGCAGGTGGCCCTCAAGAGACTAACGAGGAGGAAGAAAAAGCATTTTTGCCCAGCAAAAATAACAAAGGATCAAAAAGACAAAAGTTGTGATATTTTCCTGGTGTGAACCGTGTTATATATGGGATGCTCCGAGAGGAAAATGAGCAATGGTATAAAACAACACCTCACACTAGGAAACATGCAAAGTAGAACAGCAGGTGGGCTGTTTTAATACCAAGGAGCAGAAGGCTTGCTGTCCTGGTGGCCAGTCCATATTTATTTGACCAATCGCTGTTTATTTGGCATGTTGGGGGGTGAGGCAAGGAAGCAAGTCCCTTCCTCACTTGTCTTAAGTGACACCTTTTCTTTGGTATTCCTGTTCTTTGGGTTTTGATGTTTTTGACAAGTCCAATGGACACTCTCTAGTCCTTGTTCTGGTCTTCACCCCAGATCCTGTTCTATACAACCTGCATTTGCCATGACAACCCATCCTCTTACTCAATATAGCTTCTCCACGTGATTTTTCCATGAGGACATTATGTCACACACAAATTTATATTAATCCTTCAACCTTTGCCAGTATGTGCAGGACCAAGTGAGCAGACACCTCATTGTTCCCTTTCCCCTCCAAGCTATGGGAGTATATGTGCCTTTATGTAAACACACATTGAAGAAAATGAGAAGTTATAGAATAAGAATGGCAAAGAAGATGAAACCCATTAACTAAGCTAATTTTACACAACTGAATTAAACAAAACTAAAAAGAACATCAAAATCAAACAATGTGATAGAGCACACACTCATTGAATCAGAAGTTAATTTAACAAGAGAATATAACATAAAATGTATCTAGAACTTTCTGGCACATAGGGATTTTTCTGTAATTATTTGCTAAATGAGTTAGAAATTAGGTCACAGTAAACATGGACATTTAACAGATGGGGATGTTGTACTTCAATTGGAATAGATTGTTGAATTAAAGCTGGCACAAATGGCTATCTGTCTGGAAGTGAAGAAGTGGTTCCTTATTTTACCCACCTTAAAACAAATTAGGTGATTAAAACACCAGCATAAAAGTAAATAATCCTTTGTAGATGAACATAGGAAAAAGTGCATATAAAATCTACAGGTGGGAAAAACCATCACGATTAAGGTGAGAAAATCAGAAGGAAAAAAGGAAGAAAAATTTAACTCCATGAAATTTAAATTTTTTTCATGGTCAAAATTACCCAACCCAAAATCAGTTGAATAATAACAGCTTTGTAAAAATAATTTGAAATGCAATTAAATGTGGGAAATAGGTATGGAGTGTATGGACAAGTCCGTGTCTGCGGTGGGTCTCCCTATGGATTGTAGCATGTTTAGCACCCTGACCACCACCTGACCCTCCCCAGTGTGATGGTGAAAACTGCTGGATATTGTTCAATGTTCCCTGGGTGACAAGATGGCCCCTGGTTGAGAAGACAGTTTTAACCTAATTATCCCCAAATATTTTTGTACCAGTGACACAATGGTATTTCTTTCACAAAAGATATGAATAACCACTGATGTGTGACTAGCATGGCCACAGCATGAAATGTTACACAGACATTGAAATAAGGAACTAGGGTTATAACCATTGATTGGAGGCAACTTCATGAGAAATTGTTGAGAATAAAGGAAAAGTGCACACAAGGGAAAAAAAGCCTGTATGAAAACGTAAAGAGCAATTATGCTGTGCATAGGGTCCTATTGAAGCATTTGTATGAAAGTGCATGAATATGTATATATGCATAAAATAGAAGTTGTAAAAGCAACTAACAACTTATGGAACAAAGAATGTCAGTGAGAATGACATTAGGTTAAGTCTGTTGTCTCTAAACAACTGAATTCAATGAAAACAGGAAAATGGAATGAAAAATGTGCTGACTTATATAAAGACCTACAAGAGCAGTAACTTAATGACACCAACATGGGTCACTAATTTGATTCAAGATTAAATTGCCAAAGACTCAGAAATAAAAGGATATGTCTGAAGGGCATTTACACATGGGGAGGAAACAGTGACTAAGGTGTAATTTCATCTTGTGTAAATATCTAGGGATTCAAGTAGGCTTATAGAACAGAAAGGTGATCTTTAGTCAAATGTCTAAAGAAAAATATCTTCCTGATGATGGCCAAAGAGGATGCAACCTTCAGAAACAGACCTAATCACAAAAGGCCAAAAAGAACACTAAGGAATAACGGAGATGGGAAAACAAGTCAGAAACATGTTTAAAGGGTAATTTATCACCACTAAGGATGCACCACGTCTATTTCATGTATAGTACGGACCAACACATGAAGGCTATTGAAGAGCCTGCTGGACGCTTTTAGTAAGAAGAGAAAGGAAAAACAGTGTATGAGAAGGAATATACAGAGTCGTGATTACAGTTAATAACACTGTGTCACATATCAGAAAGTCACCAAGGGAGTATAGCTTAAAAGCCCTCATCACAAGAAAAAAAACTTTGTGATGATGCCCGGTGAGAGGTGTGGTGATCATTTTACAATATATAGAAATATGGGATTATTATGTTTTACACCCAAAACTGATAGGAAGGTATATGTCAATTATATCTCAATAGAAAAATTCCTAAGCAAATGAGAGAGTGCAATACGGAGGACTGATGGATTTGACCACACAAAATTCATAAACTTTCATACATTCCCCAAAAATATGTTTATATAGACATAAAAGAACTAAGCGGCCAACATTCAGTTTTTGTATAAAAACTCCAATTCTTTGTTAGAAAGGATCCAATTTTTATTTTATTTATATCTTTAAAAGATTTTATTTTCAAGCAATCTCTATACCCAGCATGGGGCTCAAACTCACAACCCTTTGATCAAGCATTGCATGCTCCACCTGCTGAGCCAGCCAGGCACCCCAAGGATCACGTTTTTAAAAAAGAAAAAAAATCCACTCTTATAACACTATCCAGAAGCAAAAGACTTGCATAGACATTTTTTAACAGAGAAGCTACCAAATGACCAACAAACCCACAAATACAGTCAGCCTCACAGGTTCTAACATAATGCAAAGTAAAGCTCATTAGCATACCCATTTTCCTCTAGCACATATGTTTTTTTCATGTGAATTCCCAGAATTAAAGAAGACAGTGTGTGTATGTTTCGTGCACCACTATTGCAAGGATGTATTTGCAATCATCCCTTGGTCTGGATCTTTCTCATCCATGTGGAAACATAGTCTAGGGTGCCCCATCTTAAAATAAAAGGACGTACCCTCACTTCACTGTATATCTCTCCACAGCTAATACCCTATTAGTGGATCCTTCCACTTCTGTTCTACTTTTACTGGAAGCACTTTATGCTTCCCCATTCCTTCTAACCGGCTTCCATTTATACCAATTAATCATCAACATTACTACCTGCACTCCTGATTGCAAGGTTCCCTTTTCTTTTCAGCAACCTAAATAAATACATTCATTTATTGGTAAAGCCAGCAAACAGCTACTGTGACCTGTGGCATTCTGGCTATGCTGGATGGATTCTCGGTGACCTTAGGCAGAAGTCTTGGCTTCTGTTCCCTCTGATCCTCTCCTGCAGTGCCTTCTGGGCTCTTGAACTCACCAGCATGAGCACTCCGAGAGAAGCTTTCCCTTTGCAAGTCACAATTCCTCCCTGGATAGTTGTTGATGGAGACCAAACTATGTCTGCAGACAGGACAGCAGGAAGGCATCAAGCATCAGTCTCCCAGCCGGATGTAGGACTCCAAAAGCAACAACGATGTTCTGTCCAACCCAAATGCACACCCTGGAGTTCTGCAGCAGAAGAAATATTACAGCTCTCCTCCTCTGCTCATTAGGCACACTTCTCTTGGTGCTCCCACCTATAACTGCGTGATTTCTCCTGGGGAAACTGGTCTGGACAGAATGCAGATATTTCTGGATGAGTCTCTGTTCCTAGGAGACCACATTGTATGCCAGGTGAATTCAATTTTTATTACCTTTTCTCCAATAATTATCCCGTTTCCAGAGGTCTAAACTTCCCAGCACTTGATCACAACCCTGACTTCAAGTTTTCTCAAAAGTCTAATACTGAGGAATTCATCTGACTTGTTCCCTTAGGTCTTCAAATCATTGACTTATGGTGGGGACCCAACCCCTGATATCTCTAGAAAATTACCATTTCCTTCTTTGAGAAAGGGGAGACATTTGTTCCTTTTCTATAAAATCTTGGATACTGCAGTCCTTGGCTTTGTGACAGTTTAGCCAAAATAATTAGGAATGTCATAGTTAGATCACAGGTTAAGAACTGGCATTCAGTCCTTCATTTGAAGTGTCTATTAATTGTGAGAGATACATTTACATATCATGTACCATGACCTAGCTTAGCACGTCATAGGGCGTGTCACATTTATTTTTGACAAATGTTCATTCTGTGAGGTAGTGCTTTTGTGAACTCCATTCTCTATTGTAGAAATGGGGCTCAGAGGGATTTGCGTTCTGCTCTAGTGTATAAAGCAAGGAAGGGATGGAGTTTTCATTAGGATTATGTCAAGTTGCTTTTATTTTTTATTATAATAATATTTTTTTATTATATTATGTTAGTCACCATACAGTACATCCTTGGTTTTTGATGTAAACTTCTGGCATGGTGGTTCTCACCTGGGGATACTTGGCCATGTCTGAGGGCTGCTCCCAAACACCTGTAACCCCCAGGCCAGCACCCAGCAAAAGGAATTATCCGGACCCAGTGTCCACCGTGAGAAGGTGTGAAACAGGATTCTAGATCAGCTCCTCTCTACCTTCACTGTGCATACAGATCACCAACGTTTGTAGTTCAAACGCAAATGCTGACTCATCAGGTCTCCAGTGGGCCCAGAGACTGCATTTTTTTAAAAGTTTTTATTTGTTTGTTTGTTTGTTTATAGAGAGAATGAGCAGGGAGAGGGGCAAAGGGAGAGGAATAGAGAGGATGTCAAGCAGACTCTGTGCAGAACATGGAGCCCCACACAGGGATCGATCTCACAACTCGGAGATCACGATCTGAGCCAAATCCAAGAGACAGTTGCTTAACTGACTGAGCCATCCATCCAGGTCAGCCTAGAGCCTCTTCATTTCTAAATAGCTCCGAGGTGGTGGTGATGCTGCAGGTCCTGGTCTGAGGGGCACAGTTTAAGAGCAAAGCTGTGGTCCTGTATTAGAGTCACGTGTA
>NW_023253338.1:0-669 GCF_002007445.2 Ailuropoda melanoleuca | reverse complement strand
TTTTTTTTTTTTTTTTTTTTTTTTTTTTTTTTTTTTTTTTTTTTTTTTTTTTTTTTTTTTTTTTTTTTTTTGGCATGAACTGTGATATTAAAAAAAAAAAAAGGGAAGAAGAAAAAGAAATCATTTGTGTGTAAGAAAATGAATGTTTTGAAATTTTGTATATTCATGGTCATCCTGACACTAAGAACATATCAGGTTGATCTGTTTACTCAAATGTGTCTTTCCATGGAGAGTCCACTGGGAGAGAGATACTTGCTAATCAGTGTTTGCTGTGGCTACGGTGGGCTTTCTGGACACTCGATTGAATCACAGAGTAAAATCAGGAGACCGGTTATGAAACACAGGATCATGTTTGTAGAGAAAGTGCCTGACATGAAGCTTTTGATTTCTGAGGCAAGCAATTCAAGGATAGCCACGTTGAATCATACATTGTCAGGTGTGGGACATAGTTATCAGATAAGTACTCAGGTTGCCCCAGCCATGAAGCACCTCTTCAGAAAGCCCTGGGTAGCCTCCATACTGACACATGAGTGACTGCTTTTTCCTCTCGAGCAGCTGAATTCTACTCATATAAAATTCTCCAATAAAGTGTTAAAACGCAAACCCCTAAACACTCTGGCCATGAACCCTAATAAAGTTAGATCCCTCAGAGGCACTGTCTCTCTCTCT
>NW_023253337.1:0-1106 GCF_002007445.2 Ailuropoda melanoleuca | reverse complement strand
TGGAGGTCTGCAGCATGGTCAATAAAGTCTGACATTTCTGACTCAACGCATCCACTTCGAGGTCTTTTTCTTGAATCATGTGTGATAAATTTTGAATCATTTCTCTAAACATCTCCTGACCACTATGTTCAATTCTCATGGACAGTTTCCAATTTTCCTCTTGCACNTTTTCCTCTTGCATCCTCTGGAGCTCTGCTTCTTTGGCAGCAAGTCTCTCTGTCATTTTGTGATACTCCCTTGTCAGATGGCTATTCTCCCTCGTTTTCTCATTTAAGTCAGCCAACACTTGGTCGCTTTTTGAAGCGCTCTCTTGCAATTGCTGCTGAAGTCGCTCCACATCCCCATGGTGGCGGTGAGAAGCTGCAGAGATTCTACTAGAAAGACCCTCGATCTCCAAATCCTTCTGCTGGATAATCTGAGTTAGTTTACCAATCTCCTCTTTGGACAGCCGATCGAGCTGTTCGGTCAATCGGATGTTCTGTTCAGTTAGGAGCTTCATCTCCAGTTCTTGCTCTTTTATTCCTTGGACTGATCTTTGAGTTTCGGCTTTAGATGGATCAAACTTCTCACTTGCGTTCTCTCCAGGAAGAGGCTGACTGCTTGTGACTTGAACATCANTGTGACTTGAATGTTGTCACCGTGCTCTTCTGGAATGTGCTGGCTTTTGTCAGGCAGCTGGGCTTTCATTTGGTCTATGGTGTCTTGCAAATTCTGAATCTCCTGGTCTTTGGCTGAAAGGAGCTGAGCGCGTTCAATATGCAGCTGCTCCTGCTGGGATTGAAGATGGTCCACTTTCTGTTTCTGCTCCTGCAGAGACTGAAGCAGTCCTATCTTCCTCTGCTGCTGGTTGTGAATGATCTTCTGTTGTTCCTTTATTTCCTCCTCGAGGTCATCTTTTAACTCATTGAGTTGGAAGACTTCACACTCCAGTTCGAGGATTTTAGGGTCAACCACAGGTACAGGACGACTCTGTTGTCTCAGGCGCTCCAGTTCTTCTTTCAGATGACGATTTTGGGCGCTCAGGGAGATGAGACACATGTCTTTGTCCTCCACAGTTTGCTCTAAAAGGTCATTGCTTCTTGAGGCTTTTTCTTTAATGACCTGTG
>NW_023253336.1:0-5257 GCF_002007445.2 Ailuropoda melanoleuca | reverse complement strand
TACCAATGGAAATCAGTGTGAAAAGTGCATTTTCAACGAATGGTACTGGAACTGGATAAACATTAAAGATACAGAAAAATATACTCTCATCCCTATGTCTCATACCGTGCTCCCAAATTAATTTGTAAACCATAGACCTAAATGTAAAAGCTAAAAGTATAAAGCTTCTGGGGGGGAAAATAGAGGAAAAATCTTCACAGCCCCCAGCTAAAAAAGTGAAAAAAGTCACAGACTTAGGCTTCTACTCAGAATACAAGAAGACGACTTAGAAGTCAGCAATAAAAAAATAAGCATCCTAATTAGAGATGGGCAAAGTAGCTGAAAACACTTCATGGAATAGATGCGTATGACCAAAAGCACATAAAAAGGTGCTGAGTACCATTAGTTACAGGAAACACAAACACGACCCCAGTGCAGTACCAGTTCATACCTATTAAAATTGGACCAAAAAAGCCTGAGGACAGATAAGGATGTGGATCAACGGGAACTCTCATTTATTGCCGGGAGTAGCATAAAACAGTACGAGTAATTGGAAAACTCTTTGGAAATTTCCAATAACGTTAACCATACATCAATTTCATGAGCCAGCAGTTCTGCTCCTAGGTTTATTCCCAAAAGAAGTGAAAGCATATAGATACAAAACAGTCTTATACTAGAATGCTTATTAGCAGCTTCATTCATGATAGCCCCAAACTGGAAACAACCCAAATGTCCATCAACAGGAAAACAAACCAACTATGGAATATTCACGAAGGAATATTACTACTCACCAATGAAAAGGAATGAACTAGGAGTGCCTGGGTGACTCAGTCTATTAAGCGTCTGCCTTCGGCTCAGGTCATGATCTCAGGGTTGGGAGAACGAGCCCCATATCAGGTTCCCTGCTGGGTGTGGAGCCTGCTTAAGATTCTCTCTCCCTCTGCTCCTCCCACTTCCCTCTCTTAAAAAAAAAATGTGGGGTTCAATAACATGCAAATAATATAATAATCAGAACAGGCTACTTCNTGGTTACCTCTGGGAGGGGATGAGCCCCACATCAGGCTCCCTGCTGGGTATGGAGCCTGCTTAAGATTCTCTCTCTCTCTGCTCCTCCCACTTCCCTCTCTTAAAAAAAAATGTGGGGTTCAATAACATGCAAATAATATAATAATCAGAACAGGCTACTTCTGGGAGGGGATGATTAGAAAGGGACATAAAAGAATATCCTGGATTAATGCAAATGTTTTCAATCATGATTTGGAGATGTTAGCATAGGGTACACCCGTGTTAAAACTCATAAAATTGGGGCGCCTGGGTGGCACAGCGGTTAAGCATCTGCCTTCGGCTCAGGGAGTGATTCTGGCGTTATGGGATCGAGCCCCACAACAGGCTCCTCTGCTATGAGCCTACTTCTTCCTCTCCCACTCCCCCCTGCTTGTGTTCCCTCTCTTGCTGGCTGTCTCTATCTCTGTCAAATAAATAAATTTTTAGAAATCTTATTTAAAAAACTCATAAAATTATATATTGCGATGTGTACATTTTACTATATATAAATTACATGTCGATAAAGAAAATGATAAAACAGAAATGCATTNTTAAAAAAACTCATAAAATTATATATTGCGATGTGTACATTTTACTATATATAAATTACATGTCGATAAAGAAAATGATAAAACAGAAATGCATTAAGAAAGAACAGTCATTCATCAACCTGAGCTCTTATCGATTTTAAAAAATGAATAGAGAAGGAAGCAATGGTGTATAGTGAAGAGAAATTAAAAAGAATTTAGTCTAGGGGCGCCTGGCTGGCTCACTTGGTTAAGTGTCCAATTCTTGATTTCAGCTCAGGTTATGATCTCAGGGTCCCGAAATGGACCCCAGCGTTGGGCTCTGCACTCAGTGGGGAATCTGCTTAAGATTCTCTCTCTCCCTCTCCCTTTGCCCCCCGCCCCTCCCTTAAAAAAAAAAGTCTAAATAAATGACTTTAAAAACTTACATTCCTAACAATCCAGAAATAAAACTCCACATGATATCCACTGAATTGGTTATCCACTGAATGAGGTTTTTCTGTGAGTAACTGAGACCGCAGGTGAGAATGGCTTAATTAAAAGAAGAGCTGCTTTCTCTGCTGCATGAAGAGCTGTGATAGGAGCCAAGTTCCTTCTCAACTCCTGCTCCGTACCCTTAGCGTGTTCCTTGTGTCCCAAGGTCGGTGCTCAAGCTCCGGTCACCGCGTACACATTCCAGCCAGGAGAGAGGAAAGAGATCTGAAGAGGGCTTGTCCTCCATTAAGGACATCTCCCCAAATTCACACCCAACGTGTCGGTTTATGTGTTATTGGCCAGAATCAGTGCCGCACTTAGATGTAGGGGACTTGGAAATGCAGTCTTTATTCTGATCGGCTACATGTCCAGAAGGAAGGGGATGAACAGTGTCAGAGGTGACAGGTATGGAGCGTTACCCCAGTCACTTCTTTAGGCACCTAAATGTTCACAGGCACTGTCCTCTCACAAGCAAAAGGCACTAAACCCCTGCTACAAGAAATCAACCTCAAAGTTTCAAGAACAGGGAAGGAAACCGGGAGCGGTGGGGTAAACGGTCCGCATCGTGACAAACAGCTACCCTGGGAACACAGGGTAATGAGGGAAACGAGCCAGCAGAGACACGGTGAGCACTCAACCTACCCTCTCCCCGAGCCTCAGCCCGGTGTTCAGAGCCGCCCACGGCAGGCTGGCGCTCAAGGCTCCACATCACTTCAACAGGCAGAAAGTAAGGGCTGCCGTTTGCAGGCTCTGCCCTGACCTCTCTCTTGCTTCCACTCTCTCTCACGTCCTCTTCCCCAGATGCAATGGCCAGCAAACTCAGCTACTAAGACCCTGCGGAGATGCTGGTGGCCAGGCGGGGCACAGCAGCAGGACCCAAGGGCTAAGGCCACCTGTCGGACTCTTATCAGAGCAGATGAGGGCCTCCCCTCTCACTCCAGAGTCTTGTTTAGTTTTTTTAAGATTTTATCTATTTATTTGGCAGAGAGAACAGGAACACAAGCAGGGGGAGAGGGAGAAGCAGGCTTCCCACTGAGCAGGGAGCCCGATGCAGGGCTCGATCCCAGGACCCTGGGATCATGACCTGAGCCGAAGGCAGATACTTAATGACTGAGCCACCCAGGTGCCCCCCTCTCACTCTAGAGTTTAAAAAGCAGCATGAATACATTCCTAAGTTAAATAGGAGATAACTTCTCCTCAGTGTCCCCACACACCAGACCAGGAGAGATACAGAACACACAAGTGACAATCCAAACATTTATTCAGTTGACATCTGAAATCTCCACACTCCTTAATGCCTCCACACAACTTGGGCTGAGCCTGGGCGGGGCCACTAGGGACCGAGGAAGGGGACCCCAACACGGGGCTGCCCCAGGAGGGCCTGTGTGGCACAGGCTGGCCACGCACAGCTGGATCCACGCTGGCTGCAGGGAAAAGTCTCCCAGCCCCAGACACCCCAGCAGATGTGGAAACCCCGGGCCTCACACCTCGGCAGGGACCTGGTGACGCCTCCTCCCTCTCTCTGCACCATCAGCAAGCTGACCGCTTTGTCAGAGTCTCAGGTGACAGCCTGAGACCACACCCAGGTCCAATGCTGTCTCCCTGCTCCTGGCGTGATGTCTTCTCCGGCAGGGGCTGTCCAAGATGGCAAGGAAGCCCCGGGCTTCAGGGTGCCAGTCGGCTGGCTCTCAGGCTGGGATGCTTGACCTCCCTCCTTCCAGACAGGCAGGGCACAGCCAAGGTGTGTATGTGGCCGACACAGGTGACTGGGGCATCTGGCTGGGACACTTCCGGGGCTCCAGCCTTGCTGCCGCTCTTACTGTGTGGCTCTCTACAGGGTCACTGGGTGCCAACCAGAACTGGGGGAGAGGGCATTTGAGTAGGAGTGGGAGGTCGGAGGAGAGGCCCAGGAGAGACTCGGCAACAGGAGGGGGGTGGGCCGGGGTGATCAGGGGGCCACCAGGACGCCCAGGGACAGCAACAGGCACAGAAGTGGGATGAGGAACCCCACTGGATACAAAGAGGCAGCCCGGTTAATCACATCGAGTATCCACTCAGCATAGGTAGCAATATCTGTATAAACTCCAGGCACATTTCCACGACCACAGCCAAGGCCCCAGCTCACGATTCCCACCTGGACCCACGCGTCCTTAAATTTACAGACCAGAGGGCCCCCAGAGTCTCCCTGGAGAAAGAGAAAGAAACAAACACAGGAATGGCAGGCCACCCACGTCAGAGCAGGCTGACTACAGCATAAGGCCCTGGGCGGCCAGGCACATGGGGACCTTCCCCAGGGACCTACAGGCCCACCTTTCTGTGAATACAAGAACTGAGAATCAAAAAGTCAATGGGAAGGGGCACCTGGCTGGCTCAACCCTGATCTCGGGGTTGTAAGTTTGAGCCCCACACTCGGTATAGAGATTACTTAAAAATAAAGAAGAAAAAAAGACGAAAAAGAAAGAACGAAAGAAAGAAAGAAAGAAAGAAAGAAAGAAAGAAAGAAAGAAAGAAAAATGGGAAAACTTTAATATCCTTGGGAGAATATTATGACCAGTCATTTCCCAAACCATAGTGGCTGTTAACCATTTTGAATATCACCTCTGCATGAGAGCCCCCTAAATCCATTCACCTAGCTTAAAGTTTCTCTCGAACTCCTAACCCATATAGCCAGCTCCCGCCATATCTGACGCTCCACTCCCAGACATGCCATATACACCCCATCTGAGGCAGAACCCTGCATGTCCTCTCCCAGACCCGCTCTGGTGACCCACCCCCCACCAACCAGCTCAGACAGAAACACAAAGCCCTCCCAACCTCTCCCTCGCACCCCCCCCCAGCAGTCAGTCACCAAGAACTCATGATTCATCCTCAGACACATCTCCTCCCCCCACCCCCAGCTCCTGCTTGGGACCCAGCATCATCGCCTAGATGATGGGAACAAACACCTAGCCTACAGTCCTGCCCGGATGGCGTCGAGAAACTTGGCCCAGCGCTCCAGGCCACACGGATTCCGACCCCAGCCCTCTTCTCTGGTCACCTCATTGCTCCAGACCTGGAAGACAGGCCCTACACGTGACAAGTTCCCTCAGACCTCGGAGCCACTGTCCGTGCTGCTCCCTCCCCTAGAAAGCTGTTCTCCCTTTTCCAAGAAATCCAAATACGCATCCTCTGAGACCCAGCTCAAACGCCCCCTCCTCCAGAAAGCACTCGGAGCAAGAGGAAGATGGTGGGCC
>NW_023253335.1:2162-2296 GCF_002007445.2 Ailuropoda melanoleuca | reverse complement strand
TTTCTGACGGACGTGTTTTGAGCCTTTTCGTTCCATTGCCACCAGCAGTTTTGACAGGATTTCCCCAGGGACCATGCATTTCGTTGGAAGCGGGTTTTGGCCGAATTGTCTTTCTCAGTGCTGTTTTCGTCGTG
>NW_023253335.1:437-2079 GCF_002007445.2 Ailuropoda melanoleuca | reverse complement strand
CTCACACTTTGTTTCTTGGTTCTAAGGGCTGGATCCTCCCCAGGCCCCTACACCCAATGTGGAATCGGGGTCCCCAGTGAAAAGGCTGCTGTTCGCTGGAGGTGTTTCCCTGGACGCTCTGCTTTATTACCAATGAGAAGGGCGCTGAGTCCTCGAAAATCCTGACCCTTTTCATTCATGCTCCCTTACTCAAGAGAGATGATGATCGTTGATATTTCCCTGCACTGTGTGGGGTCTGAGAGACAACTATGGGGCACTCTCGTCAGGCTTCCGCGACCACTTTCCCTCATGTTTCCCTATTCACGAAGGGTGATGATAGTGCTAAGACGGTCCCTGTACGGTGTTGTTTCTGACGGACGTGTTTTGGGCCTTTTCGTTCCATTGCCGCCAGCAGTTTTGACAGGATTTCCCCAGGGAGCAAACATTTCGTTGGAAGCGGGTTTTGGCCGAATTGTCTTTCTCAGTGCTGTGTTCGTCGTGTTTCACTCACGGTACCAAAGCACCTTGATTCCTGTTCCACCTTCCATAAGGCCGTCGTGACTTCAAGGGCTTTCCCCTCACACTTTGTTTCTTGGTTCTAAGGGCTGGATCCTCCCCAGGCCCCTACACCCAATGTGGAATCGGGGTCCCCAATGGAAAGGCTGCTGTTTTCTGGAGGTGTTTTCCTGGACGCTCTGCTTTATTACCAATGAGAAGGGCACTGAGTCCTCAAAAATCCAGAACCTTTTCATTCAAGCTCCCTTACTCACGAGAGATGATGATCGTTGATATTTCCCTGGACTGTGTGGTGTCTCAGAGACCACTATGGGGCACTCTCGTCAGGCTTCCGCGACCACTTTCCCTCATGTTTCCCTATTCACGAAGGGTGATGATAGTGCTAAGACGGTCCCTGTACGGTGTTGTTTCTGACGGACGTGTTTTGGGCCTTTTCGTTCCATTGCCGCCAGCAGTTTTGACAGGATTTCCCCAGGGAGCAAGCATTTCGTTGGAAGCGGGTTTTGGCCGAATTGTGTTTCTCAGTGCTGTGTTCGTCGTGTTTCACTCACGGTACCAAAGCCCCTTGATTCCTGTTCCACCTTCCATAAGGCCGTCGTGACTTCAAGGGCTTTCCCCTCACACTTTGTTTCTTGGTTCTAAGGGCTGGATCCTCCCCAGGCCCCTACACCCAATGTGGAATCGGGGTCCCCAGTGAAAAGGCTGCTGTTCGCTGGAGGTGTTTCCCTGGACGCTCTGCTTTATTACCAATGAGAAGGGCGCTGAGTCCTCGAAAATCCTGAACCTTTTCATTCATGCTCCCTTACTCACGAGAGATGATGATCGTTGATATTTCCCTGGACTGTGTGGGGTCTCAGAGACCACTATGGGGCACTCTCGTCAGGCTTCCGCGACCACTTTCCCTCATGTTTCCCTATTCACGAAGGGTGATGATAGTGCTAAGACGGTCCCTGTACGGTGTTGTTTCTGACGGACGTGTTTTGGGCCTTTTCGTTCCATTGCCGCCAGCAGTTTTGACAGGATTTCCCCAGGGAGCAAGCATTTCGTTGGAAGCAGGTTTTGGCCAAATTGTCTTTCTCAAAAGTGCTGTGTTCCTCTTTCACTCACGGTACCAAAGCCCCTTGATTCCTGTTCCACCTTCCATAAG
>NW_023253335.1:0-217 GCF_002007445.2 Ailuropoda melanoleuca | reverse complement strand
TCCCTTACTCACGAGAGATGATGATCGTTGATATTTCCCTGGACTGTGTGGGGTCTCAGAGACCACTATGGGGCACTCTCGTCAGGTTTCCGCGACCACCTTCCCTCATGTTTCCCTATTCACCAAGGGTGATGATAGTGCTAAGTCGGTCCCTGTAAGGTGTTGTTTCTGACGGACGTGTTTTGGGCCTTTTCGTTCCATTGCCGCCAGCAGTTTT
>NW_023253334.1:4121-8775 GCF_002007445.2 Ailuropoda melanoleuca | reverse complement strand
TTACCCAAAAGAAAATAAAATATATGATCAGAAGACTAGATATAAAGCTAAAAGTCAGAATGCTTATTTATCACATAAATCTTTCAGATCTAAAACTATCTGAACCTTTATCCATGTTTGCCCAAAATGGCTAAATGTGAGAGAATCAAAAATTCTTTGTCAATGAATAGTTTCTTTTCTCTTATAATTCTTTGTGATTCTATTACAAAACAGGATAAATATTGTTTTAAAGGTATATTTTTAGATATATTCTAGCTCCCAGGTCACCAGTCTTTTCTTTTTTTTCTCTCACCAGTCTTTTTTCTGAGACATGAAACATATCCGATTCTACAGTGAACTGAAGATAATGGGATAGAAATACAGTGTAAAGATCCTTACCCAGTATTAAAAAGAATGAAAGATAAGGAGGAGGAGGAGGGGGAAGATACACAGATCTTACTTTTCTTGATGTGAAAATCCTCACTTGAAAATCACATCTGACAAACTAATATATAATGCCTTCTTTTCATGCCTAAAATAACTTTATCTTTCCTGAAATCTCTGACTTTGAGATTAGATCAATTAAAGAAAGCACTCTTGGTCTGGACGTCTGTAAAACTTTTCCACCAACCATACACCTAATTCATTTAGCTGTATGAATATTTAGTGAGAAACAGAATTTCCCTTCCATTCCTTGTTAATCTAGGAAACAAATTCCATATTTCATTCTAACATGAATTTGTTTGATTTAGACATTAAACATAAACTTTTTGAAAAATCCCAGATGTAGGATAAAGAAGGAATATAAATTTGCTTTAGAGTTAGGCAAATACTAAAACAACCACCTCAAAATGTCAAGTTAAGGACACTACCAAAATGAAAGCAGTCAAGAAAATTAGTTATTTGTTACGATATAAAAAAGGTGGAAAATCTTGTCCTCTTCATCTCCTTACCATCCATTTCAACTCCATTCTACTAGAGCTAACTAAACTGGATATTTGGAATCCATACCCCATAATCTTCTTTGGGTTGAGGTGTGTAAAGCCAGTTTTAACACTCACGTGCTAGTATTTTTTTAGACGGTAAATTCATTAAATACTATCAGACATGAGTTAATGAAGGATATACCATACTTATGGATGGCAAGACTCAATACAATAAAATCTAAGCCTTCCTTGATAGTTATCTACAGTTCTGATGCAATCTCAATTTCTCAGCAGATATTTTTGAAAGAAATTGACCACAGACTCCAAAATATGGTTATGCAAAGCCAAGAATAGCCAAGGCTATTGTTAAAGACAAAGATAAAGAGCCTTTGATACCAGCTGGCAATGCTTATTATAATTAAGACAAAGTGCTATTGGTGCTAGGGTACGCAAATATACTGATAGAACAGAATAGATCTGATAGTCAGATCCACACATATATGGTCACTTTATTGGTACCAAAGGTGACACTGCAATGTGCCTTTTAAAAGTGGTTCTGTGTCTAGGGGTATTCACATGGAAAAAATAAGTTTGTGTCCCTTCCACAAAATACACAAAAAATAACTGTAGATCTAAACATGAAAGCTAAAACAGAAACTCATCTGGAAGATAATTTAGGAGTATATCTTCATGATCTTAGGTAGTCAAAGTTTCTTTAACAAGACACAAAAGAACCAACCATAATTACGGTCAAATATCAATAAATCAGACTTCATGAAAGGATTAATTTTATAAATTTAAAGACGGATTTACTGAACAGTGAAAAGGCAAGACACAAATCTGGAAGTGGTATTTGTCATACATCTATCTGACATAAGATCTGTATATGGAATGTATGCCATCAAATATATGTGTATGTGTGTGTCTGGATGTGTATATATATATGTGTATATATTTATATGTACATATATATGTATTTTTATGTATATACATAATACAGAAAAATTAAAAATTAGCAAAATACCTAACCTGCGACTTCACAAATATATGCAATATATTTTACTCAGTATATGTATATTCAAATGAAAAGATGTTCAACCATAATAGTCATCAAGTAAGTGTAAATTAAAACCACAATGTAATATGATTAGACAGCCCAAAGACTAAAACAAAAAAGGCCAACAATACCATATGTTGTCTAGTATGTAGAAAACCTAGAATTCTCATATGCTGACAGTTCGGTTGTAAATTGGTATATTATTTTGGAAATCTCTTTGCCACTATTTAATACATGCATACTCTATTACTTAGCAATATGTCTTCTAGGAGTACATCCAACAAGAATGTGTCTATATGTATAGCTAATCACATGCACAAGAATGTTCATAGCAGTATTGGAAATTACCAAAACCCGGAAATAATGCAAATGCACATGGACATTAGACCAGATATAGTATTATAAAAATTGGATACTTTTACAGCATTGAAAATAAACTACAATGACATGATAATACAGATAAAACCCTAAGACATAATGTTGAACAAAAGAATCAGACCAAACCACAAACATGTATAGTTCCATCTATGAAAATTTTACAAACAGGCAAAACTCATCTTGGATATTGGAAGACAAGGCAGTAGTTACATTTTCTGATGAGAGAGAAAAACTATAAGGGGGATTTTTGTGGAGCTGGTAATGTTCTAATTCTTCATCTGAATACTGACAACATGAGTCTGTTTACACTGTGAAAATAGTTAAGCGGCATATTAAGCATTTTTTCTCTATGCTAAGTTTATACAATATTTAAAAAGAAAATAAATTTAAAAAATTAAAAGTGGTTACTTCAGGAATGGTATATTTTATTTTCATTTGGCATCATGATGATCTCCCTGAATGTGTTTTATCATTTGTAAGTTTTATTTTTATAATATTAAACTTCAGATACTCATTTATAAATAGAACCTACATACCAAGTTTTTCCATGATTGAGACATCCACAAAGATGTGAGTTGCTCTTACCCTCAGGAGTCAGTCTCAACAGTTAAACTGTACTACACATCTTTTCTCCCTGGAAATGGCTTATTGATAAAGGGTTAGACAGCGGATACCAATGTGGGCCAACTTCTGCACCCCACACATGTGCAACAAAGAGCCTGAACATCTGTTTGCTAATACAAACATGAAACTGAGAGATCTGGCATGAATGTATGCGTGGAGGAACAAGAAGTTGTCCACAGAGATGAACGAACAAATTAGACCATGTTTTCTAAACTGAACAAAGTCAGTGAAAAATCGATAGCTTTCCAGTTCTTGATCCTAGCCAGTCCTTGAGAAGTCCCATCACACTTCTTGCCCTTGTGTTCAATAGATGGCATCCTTATGTCCAAGTGATTAAGTATCCACTTTTGCTTATAAAAATTACCAGATAATTTGTCTGGTAAACTGGCAGAGTCAAGAGGAAAGGCAAAGGTCTGGTAGATTTTGATGGAAGCATCAATGGATTTCAGAAAAAAATCCTAAAAGTGGTACAACTTTGTGAGAGAGCAGGTTTTGGTGAGGGAGTTAGGAGGCTTGAGAGCAGAGCGTTTTCTGAAGGCGTTCTGAGATAAGGAAAGGAAGAAGAACTAGAAGAGAGGACAAGAGACTGAAACTAGGATCAGCAACTACCACCAGAGCAGTTTTCCATAGTAAAAGCTTTCCATGCATAACACAATTACTCATTTTACTGTGAAACCAACAGTGGTTATACAAAACGACTGCTCAAGACCCGTAAACTAGTAACATCTTTAGTTGTTGACCATCATACAGTTGTCTGTCCCTTTTGGCAAAACTGAAGACCTGGTTATTTAAGCATATAGGATAACAGCATTCACTAAAATTAAAAAAAAAATTTTTAATTGCATAGTCAACATAAATGAAAATAAAATTGCAAATAAAAAACTTAAAAAAAGATATTCAGATGATCACAAATATGAAAGTTAAAAGCGAAGTAAGTCAATTCAAATGGCCAATTAAATTCAGATGATATTATTAAGAAAAATATGAAAATGAATGAGAACAAGAGCAATCATTAGGCGGAATTTTAGAAAACATGCAAAAAACGGTTACAAATCTATCAAACATTATATGTCAATAATCAAACGTGACAATGAAATATGAACCTGGTTTGAGAGAATCAATGGAAAAAGTTCACTCTAGATTGCTACCAGGGAATATAACACTATATAGATCTTTAGAAAAATAATAGCTAAAGTGACGATTGATATTATATTAAAAGACATAAAACTGTTAGAAAAAGATCAGGTAAAGAAAGGCTGGAAATACAGTTAACAGGATTTGTATGGCAGTAACCTCCCAAGGGCCAGAAATCAAGGGAACGGTTAGGAAAAAATGGACTTAAAAATACATTGTGGGGCACCTGGATGGCTCAGTCAGTTGAGCATCTGACTCTTGTTTTTGGCTCAGGTCATGATCTCATGGGTTGTGAGACTGAGACTACAATCTGCTCCACGGTCCGGAGGAATCTACTTGAAGATTTTCTCCCTCTGTCCCTCTCCCGACTTGTGAGCGCACTTGCTCTCTCTCTAAAATAAATAAATAAATCTTTAAAAAATTAAAAAAATAAAAATACATTTCAAGGAATTACCAGAAACTGAGGAATCTGTAATAAGTATGAGTTTCAAATAGAATCTTTTTTCTGTAAGACTAGTAGTGGGGCAGAGAGTAGGCTTGAGTGTAGGGCTTAGGC
>NW_023253334.1:0-3012 GCF_002007445.2 Ailuropoda melanoleuca | reverse complement strand
CAAGTCCTTTATCATATAAGATTTGCATATATTCTATCCCTATCCCATTCTGTGGCTTGTCTTTTCTTTTAAAGAGTGCCTTTGGAAGAGGAAAATATTTTAATTTTGATGACATCCAATTTACTATTTTGTCCTCAAAGTGTGTACTTAGCTTGTCCAAACTAAGAAATATTTGCCTACTCCAAGGTCATAAGCATTTTCTACTCTATTTTCTATTGGAATTTTCTATTTCCATCTATAATATTTAGTTTATAGCCAATTTCAAGTAAATATTTTTATCATGTGAGGTAAGGATCAAGGTTATTTTTGTTTGTTTGTTTATGGATATCCAATAGCTTCCACACCATTTGTCAGACTGTTCTTTCCAAATTGAATTACCTTGGCACTTTTGGGGAAAATCAAATGACTGTATAAGTTTGGACCTGTTTCTGGACTCTCATGCTATTGATCATGATGTCTATTCTTACTGTATTTTATTGACTACTATAGCTCTAGAGTAAGTTTCAAAACCAGCTAGTGCAAGTTCTTCAACTCTGTTATTCATTTTCAGAACTGTTTTGATGGCTTTTACATTTCCATATAATATTTAGAATCAGGTTGTCAAGTTCTACAGAAATCCTGCGGGGGTTTCAACTGATTTAATGTTGAATCTGTAGACCATATTGGAGAGAGTCATCTTAATAATATCTAGTCTTCCGATCCATGAACATGGTTTTTTTTTTTTAAACATTGATTTATTTTAGAGAGAGAGAGAGTGTGGCAGGGAGGGACAAAGGGAGAGGCAGAGGGAGAGAGAATCTCAAGCAGACCTCACGCTCAGTGCACAGATCCCCATGTGGAGCTCTATCTGATGACCCTGAGATCACAACCTGAGTGGAAACCAAGAGTCAGATGCTTAACCAACTGTGCCACCCAGGTGTCACCATGAACATGGTTTGATTTATAGATTTTCTGTAATTATTCTCAGCATATTTTGTAGTTTCACTGCACATGACTTGAACATGTGTTGTGAAATTTATTTCTAAGCATTTTAGTTTTAGAGTCCTTCATAAATAGTGTTTTTTAAATATATATTTGAAGTTTGAGCTGGTGTGTGTTTGTACATAGAAATGTAATTGACCTGCATATTGACCTTGTATTTTGACCCCTTGTTAGACTCACATTACTTTTCTTAGCTTTTTTTTATTTTTTAGGTCCTTAGAATTTTTTGCATTGATACATGCATTTGGATCTAGTTAAATGAAGGTGGATCCCCTTCTCATGAACCATTACACATTTGAGCAGGCATTTTTTGCTTAGATAGGTTGCAGAGAGTATCAGGTAGGTTTTTATAGCAGATGTGGTTGGAGATGCAGACTGTAGATAATACAGTAGCACAGTCTCCTATTTCTCAAAGAGAATACTAAATAATTTAGCTGTAGCTCAGCTTAGCATTCTTACCCCTCTTTATCTAAAATGCTGTATATCAGCCCACAAACAACTGCTTTTGTTATAGAAGGTGATCAAGTAGACTGAGATCAGAAAAATTCCACTTGTATAACAGTGTTTTATATATATATAAAACACTGTTATACAAGTGGAATTTTTCTGATCTCAGTCTACTTGATCACCTTCTATAACAAAAGCAGTTGTTTGTGGGCTGATATACAGCATTTTAGATAAAGAGGGGTAAGAATGCTAAGCTGAGCTACAGCTAAATTATTTAGTATTCTCTTTGAGAAATAGGAGACTGTGCTACTGTATTATCTACAGTCTGCATCTCCAACCACATCTGCTATAAAAACCTACCTGATACTCTCTGCAACCTATCTAAGCAAAAAATGCCTGCTCAAATGTGTAATGGTTCATGAGAAGGGGATCCACCTTCATTTAACTAGATCCAAATGCATGTATCAATGCAAAAAATTCTAAGGACCTAAAAAATAAAAAAAAGCTAAGAAAAGTAATGTGAGTCTAACAAGGGGTCAAAATACAAGGTCAATATGCAGGTCAATTACATTTCTATGTACAAACACACACCAGCTCAAACTTCAAATATATATTTAAAAAACACTATTTATGAAGGACTCTAAAACTAAAATGCTTAGAAATAAATTTCACAACACATGTTCAAGTCATGTGCAGTGAAACTACAAAATATGCTGAGAATAATTACAGAAAATCTATAAATCAAACCATGTTCATGGTGACACCTGGGTGGCACAGTTGGTTAAGCATCTGACTCTTGGTTTCCACTCAGGTTGTGATCTCAGGGTCATCAGATAGAGCTCCACATGGGGATCTGTGCACTGAGCGTGAGGTCTGCTTGAGATTCTCTCTCCCTCTGCCTCTCCCTTTGTCCCTCCCTGCCACACTCTCTCTCTCTCTAAAATAAATCAATGTTTAAAAAAAAAAAACCATGTTCATGGATCGGAAGACTAGATATTATTAAGATGACTCTCTCCAATATGGTCTACAGATTCAACATTAAATCAGTTGAAACCCCCGCAGGATTTCTGTAGAACTTGACAACCTGATTCTAAATATTATATGGAAATGTAAAAGCCATCAAAACAGTTCTGAAAATGAATAACAGAGTTGAAGAACTTGCACTAGCTGGTTTTGAAACTTACTCTAGAGCTATAGTAGTCAATAAAATACAGTAAGAATAGACATCATGATCAATAGCATGAGAGTCCAGAAACAGGTCCAAACTTATACAGTCATTTGATTTTCCCCAAAAGTGCCAAGGTAATTCAATTTGGAAAGAACAGTCTGACAAATGGTGTGGAAGCTATTGGATATCCATAAACAAACAAACAAAAATAACCTTGATCCTTACCTCACATGATAAAAATATTTACTTGAAATTGGCTATAAACTAAATATTATAGATGGAAATAGAAAATTCCAATAGAAAATAGAGTAGAAAATGCTTATGACCTTGGAGTAGGCAAATATTTCTTAGTTTGGACAAGCTAAGTACACACTTTGAGGACAAAATAGTAAATTGGATGTCATCAAAATTAAAAT
>NW_023253333.1:3588-6371 GCF_002007445.2 Ailuropoda melanoleuca | reverse complement strand
TAGCCTTCTCCCCTTCTCAGGAAAGCCTTGGGCCACTGTCATTTTGGAAGAAGAGGGGGAATCCTGGAGCTCTGCAGCAGACAGGGGACTTCCAGGTCTGGGTAGAGGTGACAGGGGTCCCAGTGAGAGCTGAGTGCATTCTGCAGCAGGGTGTGGGCAGGGCGAGCTCCGGGGGTGGCTGTGAGTCTCCCATGTGACCGTTGTGACAGGTGAGGCTGCGAGCAGGTTCCTGGCTGAGGACAGGTGAGGCCCAGGTGGAGAGTTGGCCTAGCCCCTTCTTCAGAGCCACCAGCTTCACCAAACACACACAGCTGCATCGTCTGTCCCTGTCACCCCAATTCAGACTGTCAGAGTCGCCAGGCCGAGATGTTTGGTGGTGCTTCTTTCCTTGCATGCGTGAGAAGTTTCAAACCTGAGGTGATGGACATGATGGGTCCTCAGAACATCTGTTACTCTTTTATTTCCTGCTCTACTTTTGATCAGTGAAGTGAATCGGACCTGCTAGCGGAAGGAGCTATCTGTGCGTTTTTATTTCCTAGTTTAATTAAACAATGGGAAAAGAGTCTTCTGAAATAGTAAAGGAATCCTTTCTGGGTGTTCATGTTTTTCTCCTCTGCGAGCCACATTCCGATATTAGAAATTATTTGTTAAAGTAAAACAGCCTCAGAGCTGTCACAGGGTTTGGTGGCCTTTGTGAGAGGGAGAAAGGGAAAAGGAGTGTAGGTTCTTTAGGAGCTCGGGGAGTGCCACATTGTGCTCCCAAAGGAAATGGAGCCTCCTGTCAGCCTTCCTGGGGCAGGGGTGGCGGGAGGGTGCTGCTTACCTGGAGGCCCACCCTGGGCTCTGGAGGCTTGACCTGGTGAGTCACTTGCGACTTGAGCTGGGGAATTAATGAAGAAAATAGAATGAATGCTGGGGGTTGCCTGTATCCTTTGGACTCAGACAACTCCATGTAGGAAAGGAACTCTTCACCCCTGAGGTGTGTCAGGATCCCTGAGGGTGTGGGGTTTGCTTCATAGGCTGAGGTTGTGTCTTCATCCTTATCTGCACCAGAGCCATGTTGTCTGGCTATGGAGAACCAGACCCTGAGGTGACCATGTCATCATCATCATTATCATTATTATTATTTATTATAATAATTATTATTATTTTAACAAAGCAATAGAGACATTGACTTTGAGATAAAAATGCTGAAAGGAACAACACAAGGTCAAATATATATGTGATGATTTAACTTGTGGTGTCTCTCACTGGTGTGGGTCTTGTAGGGCTGCCCAAATGAGAAAGACCAAGGAATTCTGTGTGGTTAGAAGTGTGCTGTGCACAGGGAGTGTTTTATTCCATCTGTTGACTTCTCTCTCTGAAGGAAAATAGAGTGGTGTCTGGAGCTTGGTTTCTGATCGGAAGGACTGGGAGACCAGTGAATGGAAAGAGCAGTTTTCATGCTGACATGGTGCTCAGTGCCCAGTGAGCGAAGGTTGGAAGCTTGGACTCAGAAGCATTGGTGTTCAGGGAGGATGTTGTCCGAGTTTGCAGCACATCTAGTCCCTTGGCTGGTCTGCCTAATCGGGCTGGTTTCTGCCTTTCTAAGGGCAGCTTGAAAGTGGCTTGCAACCCTAGGGCATTTCCAGAGTGGTCTGCATGGAACCCCTGTGTGGGCCAGTGTGGATACAACCCAGGGAATTCCAGAGCTAATGATGAGCACGTTTGTGAGGCTGGAGTTTGCTTCTCTGTGACAAGGATTGAGCCGGAGTGCAAAGAAGTCTCTGGGTCTTAGGACTCCCTGAGTGGGTCCCAGCCTGGCAGGGTGGTCGGATCAGATGTCTGTTTCCCAGGACCTTGGCCAGAGGGAGATTTGGACCCTGGGTAGCATCTCTGCTCAGTTTTCTCGGATGAGCACCTCAGGCAAGGGGAGGAAGCGTGTGTGCTCACCTGTCATCGAGGAAGGTGTCTGGTTTCAGGTTTCATGTGCAGGTGGATTCCTCGTATGGCTCCCCTTCCTGATGGTGCTCAGGGTGTAGGAGGTGGGTGGACCCCTTGTCCTGGGCATCCGGGTTGTGCAGGAGCCCTGGGGCACCTTTTCCCCTAGGGATTTGGAGCACGACATGGGGGGGGTCAGTGGTGAAGCCATCAGTTGATGCCTCAGTTTCCTCCCTGCTGAGATGGAGTGGAGACTCCAAGTGCTATGGAAACCTAAAGCAGGAGACAGGGCTGGGGGTGCTGAAGGGGAGGTGGGGGTGGTGTTTCCTCTTCACATAGGGGCCAGGTGGTACTTCACTAGGAGGGTGATGCTTGAGTCAAGATCTAAAGTAGGTGAGTGAGATCACATCGAGAGCATTGTAAACTGAAGGGAAGCCATGTGCAAAGGCCCTGGGGCAGGAGCATACCAGGTGTACGCAGGAGCAGAAAAAAGGCCCTGCGGCCACAGCAGACAGCTTAGGACACGACCTCAGGGAGGTGACAGAGTGTAACAGAAAGTCATTGCATGCCTGTGGCCCTATGGCACCCTGTCTCACTGGGCCATCCCGGCTGCAAGGTTGAGAACAGATGACAGAAGATGAGGATGGGCAAGGGAGGTCAATGATGACACTTTTCCAGGAACCCATGCAAGAGATAGGCTCCAGTGTGGACCAGACAGGTGGGCTTGGAAGGAGTGGTTAGTCCTATTGTGGATATGTCTTGAAGATGGAACTCACAGGATTTGCCGATGGCTTAGATACCGGGGATGGGAGAAAGGAGGAACTGGGTAACTCCCAGCTGTTGTGGGTTGTCCTGAGCGAGGG
>NW_023253333.1:3222-3411 GCF_002007445.2 Ailuropoda melanoleuca | reverse complement strand
GGAAGACGCTTGGCTTTTTGGAAAGATCTCCGTTATTACCTGGTTTCACTAGTGGGAAGAAGCCTGAAGAGGATTTTCCTCTCATGAAAAAAGTCGAACAGTGAGCATTGCGTTCAGCATCTGTTTTGGGGAGAAGCACGACAGAGGCAGCGTGCAGCCTAACCACTGCTTCCTGGGAACCGCTCTCTG
>NW_023253333.1:0-3199 GCF_002007445.2 Ailuropoda melanoleuca | reverse complement strand
TTTGAATTGTGTCTGTGAGCGTCTGCTGTGCTTTATCTCCATTTATTTTCAGCATCCGTTAGGAGTTGTGTCCCGAGGCCTAAGAAAAGCCAAAGAGAATTCATTTTTGGAGTCTGAGCGTGCTCACTCATTTTTCCGTATAAATTAATGGCCATTCCTTCTTTACACCATTTCTGCTGTGAAAGGTTTCCTAGGAGCACTGTACATTCAAAGAGTGGGGGAACCTGTACCCCATCCTGCCGGGTTAGCTTTAGTCATCATGCTGCACAGAACATTCCATGACTATTGGATTTTCTCACTCAGACACTGCATCTTTGACCACCTTCTCCGGCCNCCTCCCCCCCCCCCCCCCCCATTCCCCGAATCGGGCAGCCACCCATCTCTTCTCTGTATCTGTGCATTCAGTATTTGTTTATTCCACATGGAATGTACATGAGAGCATCTGGTATTTGTCTTTCTGTGTCTGAGTTACTTAGGTAACATAGACCCAAGGTCTATGTTTCTATGTCTGTTTTTTGGGAATAATGCTGCAGTGACCGCCTTTCAAGGTACTGTTTCTGTGCTCTCCAAATCAATACTCAGTAGAGCCATTACTAGGTCGTGTAGTAGTTGTATTTATTTCTCAGGGACCTCCATACCGTTTGTCACAGTGACTGCACCCATTTCCATTCCCACCAACAGTGCACAGGTTCCCATTGTCTGCACACCCCTGACCACACCTGGTGTCTGTCTCTGGGACGACTGCTGTTGCAACACATGTGAGGTGATAGCCGATTGTGGTTTTGACTTATGTCTCCTTGATGATGATTAGTGATGTTGAACAACTTTTTCTGTCTCTATTGGCCAACTGTATACCATCTTTTGAAAGTATCTATGCACATGTTCTCCCCATTTTTTAATGGATTTTATTTATTCATTTGACAGAGATAGAGACAGCAAGAGAGAGAACACAAGCAGGGGGAGTGGGAGAGGAAGAAGCAGGCTTCCAGAAGTGGAGCCTGATGTGGGGCTCGATCCCAGAACGCTGGGATCACGCCCTGTGCCAAAGGCAGATGCTTAACGACTGAGCCACCCAGGGGCCCCCTCCCCATTTTTTATAGTGTGTGTGTGTGTGTGTGTGTGTGTGTGTGTGTGTTTTGATTTGTATGAGTTTCTTGTGTATTTTGGATATTAGCCTCTTCTCACACATATGATTTGCAGATATTTTTTCTCATTGAGTCCTCTGCATTTTTAAGTTTTTGATGGTTTCTTTGGCTGTGTGGAAGATTTCCGTTTGATGTCATTCCACTTGTTTATTTTTTCATCTGTTGCATTTGCATTTGGTGTCCGATCCAAAGACTCTTTGCCAAGACCAAAGTCGAGAAATTTAGTACCTGTCTCTTCTTGGAGGTTTATGGATTCAGGTCCTATGTTCAAGTCATTCATCCATTAACAATTTTTGTGTGTGGTGTAAGAAAGTGATCCAGTTCCATTCTTCTGCATTTAGTGTCCAGTTTTCCTGTGACCATTCCCTGAAGAGACGGTCCTCTCCCCATGGCATATCTTCTGCTGCTGTTTCGTAAGTTAGGATCATCTAGGTGTGGGTTAGTTTCTGAGCTTTACTATTCTGTTCCACTGACCTGTGTGTGTGTGTGTGCCAGTACCATACTGCTTTGATGACTATGGCTTTGTAATCTAGCTAATGTGGTGACTGCAGCTTGCTTTCTCCAGTTCACTCTGGGTGTTTGGGGTATTTTGTGATTCCATAGGAACTTTAGGCTGTCTTCTGTGTCTTTGAATAATGCCATTGGAATTCAGGTAGGGATTTCATCACATCTGTCCATCGATTGCTTTGGGTACAATGGACATGTTCACATAATTAACTCTTCTAGTTTATGAGCATGCGTACACTTCCATTTATTTGTGTCACCTTCCAAATCTTTGACCCATACATCCCCCACCCACACGTTTTTCCTTTCTTTTCTGCCATGTGTTGACTGTACAAGGTCTTTCTCATTCTTGCTTCCTTTTATGCCTTGATTTTTTTCTCGATGCAGTTGTAAATGGCATCGCTTTCTTAATTTCTCTTTGTGAAAGTGTGTCATCAGTATCTAGAAACNGTGTCATCAGTGTCTAGAAATGCCACAAGTTGGGGCACCTGGGTGGCTCCATCAGTGAAGCGTCTGCCTTCAGCTCAGGTCATGGTCCCAGAGTGCTGGGATCGAGCCCCGCACCGGCCTCCCTGCTTAGCGGGTAGTGTGCTTCTCTTCTGCCTGCCACACCCCCTGCTACTGTTCTTTCTCTCTCTCTGTCCAAGAAATCAATAAAATCTAAAATACATACATAAATAAATGCAACAGATCTCTGTATGTTGACTTTCTATCCTGCAGCTTTACTGAATTTGTTTATTCCAACAGTTTTTTGGTGGAATCTTGAGGGATTTCTATATGTAACATCATGTCATTTGCAAATAGTGACAGTTTTCCGGTATGGAGTATCCTATCTTTCTCTTTTTTTCAATGATGTGTTGATAGTCACCCTACAGTGCTTCATTAGGTTTTAATGTAGTGTTCCATGACTCATCGTTCACCTAGAACACCCAGTGCTCATCCCAACACATGCCCTGCTTAATACACATCACTGGGATAACCCAACTCCCTACCCCCTTCCTTTCTGCAACCATCCGTTTGTTTCCCGGAGCCCATAGTCTCTCATGGTTCATCCGCCCCTCTGATTCCCCCTCTTCCTTTTCCCCTTCTTTCTCGACATGTCCTCCATGCTATTTCTTCCGTTCCACATAGGAGTGAAACCATATGATCATTGTCTTTCTCTGCTTGACTTATGTCACTTAGCATAATCCCCTGCTGGCCCATCCATGTCCATGCAAATAGTGGGTATTCATCCTTTCCGATGGCTGAGTAATATTCCATTGTGCGCATGAACCACAACTTCTTTTTCTTTTTTAAAGATTTTATTGATTTATTTGACAGAGATAGAGACAGCCACCGAGAGAGGGAACACAAGCAGGGAGAGTGNGAAGAAGCAGGCTCACAGCAGAGGAGCCTGATGTGGGGCTCGATCCCACAATGCCAGGATCACGCCCTGAGCCGAAGGCAGACACTCAACTGCTGTGCCCCCCCAGGTGCCCTGAACCACATCTTCTTTACCCACTCCTCCGTTGAAGGACATTTTGCCTCCTTCCGAGTTTGGCTGTTGTGGA